>NC_026152.1:16441695-16530821 GCF_000512975.1 Sesamum indicum
CATTCTTTCATTCTTTGCATTAAGGCTCAACCCTGACTCACGGAACTCCAAACCAATGCCCGTCCCAGCAGATTTTGTCAGATTTGAGACCAACTCAGGAGCTTCCTTCTCTACTACAGCCACAGCAGCCTCATAAACAGAACTAATCCTGTTGCCAGGCTTCAGGGCAAGAATAGCTGCCTCATGAGCCTTAAGAAGAACCTCATAGGCCTTGCTCTGGACTGCGTTCGAGTCAATAAGATAAGTTCTTGCAACATTGGAACAGTAACTGTTATAGCGAGACCCAATTGCACAAATAATGACACTGGAAGAATCATAGTATAGATAATCATCATTGCTCGAAGCACTGGGCCGAAGATCAAAATTTCCACCGCTCTGAAAGATTGGAGGGTAACAGATATCTACATTCTCAGCCTTTAGTTTGACACCAATCTTGACAGGGTCCAGAATTGCCTTCTCTGTGTCATCCATAAGCAATGCATGTGTTACTTTCTTCTCCTCATCAATCACCTTTTCAACTTTTGGAACCACAAAGTTCTTCATCGCACAAGCAGTCAAGTATGCAGCTTTCTTTATACATGTAATCTCATTTTTGTCCTTCACAGCAAAAAGGTCAGACAAACCATTGGATATGTCACTCAGTGTGAGACCTGAACCCTTCAACTTATCAGTCCATATTTCCAGGAGTTTCCCCTCTGGGGCTTCTCTAGCTATATAACCAACTGTTGGGGCTGCATGATCCGACTTTGACTGGGAACGAATGGCACGGAGAATGGACTCCATTTGATTGCTCCCATTGTCATTTTTTGCCTTTACATGCATGACAACATCTACACCCACGGTCTCCTTAGCAGACTTTTTCACAACCTCAAGCAGCGATGCTTTCTTTTGGCTGCATAGGAAATGGATATGCTTGTCTCCAAAAACCATAATCGTCTCTGGAAATTCATAACCAAGCAACCAGATATTCAGAGCAGAGGACTTCAGATACCGCAAATCTTCTGAAGGAGGTGGTGTTGCCACAGCAAGGACATCAGATGAACCCCAATATTCATCTTTGTGTTGACTCCAGTGTGTGTACATAGCCTGCAAGCGCCTACTGAAGGTATTCAAGTCAATCGTGTATGCATTTCCTCCTGACGCATTGCCAGCTGGAGGCGGGCCATTTGCATTGCGTTTTTCAGCCATCATACACGTTCAGGTTGATCTGCAAAATTTAACCTACTCATTGCATATACTAGTGATATCAAAAGATAATAAAGAAACTAGGATATCAACACAAGTAATGACAACCATTTTGGTAACCTCAGGACAGTTGCCAATCATCCTAAGCATGGTGCTAATAAATGTCCCTGATAGGACTATAAAAAGTTGCAATTGCAGTTAAAAGGTCCAATCAACTGTAATTAACACAAAACACGCTCCCATGCCTTCACTTTACAGATACGTAAAGTATCAAATCTCTTTTAGAAACTACCGACATCACAATAAGCTAATAGAGAGGGCTAAGTAACGATGATCTTCACCATATGTTCTTAACGTACAGAGATTCAAGTTAAATATTATTACAAAAACAATCACCATTAGTTGTTAACAAATAAGTGCGGCAAACAAAATCAATACAAATACCTAAAAGTCAAATAAATGGATAGATAACTGAGACCCATTACGCCATGTACACGTGTCATACATGTTTTTGGTGCGAGACCGTTCCACGACTAACAAACAGACACAGCAACAGAATCTCAATAATTAGCTAACACACTTGTCAATGTGAGATTGCTTTAAGGCAAGGGTTAAGGGCTTAACAGGAAACACTAGAAAGATTACGAATAAAGGAATCACAATAAATTTAACTGATACGCAAGATTGCCAGATTTAGACCAATTAGGTCACAGGGTCCCATTAAAATTGCAGTTGGCTTATATATTCCATCTGAAAATCCTTGTTCTATGCTTCAGCATTGGAATAAGAATTTGAGGAACTAGTAAATTTATCAAGTACGATATTCAAACAACAGTAGAAACAAAAGGTATTTAAAGGACATCACTTCTAAATAATCCAGTCAATCAAATTCTCCGACAACTGACAAAATACATTTATATATATGCAATTAAAAAAACAAGTCAACAGCCAAGAGAGATTAAAAGAAAATGCAAGAAACTAAAACAAGTTACTCATTAACGAACTAAACAGTAAGAGCACATGCATTTACCGAACATATTTTCTTGTTATAATACTAACATTATTTTTAATTCCTCTTTTCACCAAACAGAGAATCATAATATCTCTAGATACATATCAAAGCAGCAAAACTTTTCTGGCATATCATTCGCATCCCACATTTTGTTCAAAATCAAAACCAAAATCAAGCCACAAATCAAGTACACTATGCCACCCACCAAAAAACACAAGTCAATCAAATTTGAACCAAGATTCAAACTTTATCCAACAACATTGAGCAAAATTAACCAAAAAGAAACCCCGTAACCCCAAAATAAATCATCTCAAGTTCAAAACCCTAATCCGAAACCCCAGTGCCCCGATTCCCAAACTAAGATTTTAACACATTAAGGTTTCCATCAACTTAAACCACACGAAGAAATGCCTAAAAATCAAATTAAAAAAATACTTAAAACCATACATCCCAATCCTCATCTCCCGAATTCAACTTTTCTTTCGAAATAAGGGCTTCATCCACTTAAACAAACAAAGATATCCCAATTTCATAGAAATAGCAGCAGCAAAAACTCACATTCAATTGAGTCAGCAACCGTCTTTAATATCAAACTTGGGCTTTTGCAACCCACCGACTTCAGTTTCTCGGAGCCGCCAGAGAGAACTAGGGTTAGGGTTCCCTACATTCACATAATAATTATTACCAAAAGAAAAAATGGCTCGAGCGGAGGTGTAACCGAGATCAAACCAAACAGGAATTAAAGAACAACAATCTCGAAACTCGTGAAAGAAGAAACGAATTTGCTGAAAATCTCAAAGAACAAGAACTAAAATTTCTGCAGAACTTGAAGAAACAAATGAATTCTTAGAGAGATTGAGAGCACTTTCATCAATAAGAAAGAACTAGAACAAGAGCCTCAAGCGAGCGTTTTTATATCTATTAAAGATACGAAATGAGGCCTGTGGGGGGTAGAAATTACGGGGAATGCCACTAGAGGGGCAGTGTTCTCGTGGCGGTTGGATCAATAAGCCCCTCCACGGAGAGGGAGACGTGCTTTTTTTGGGGGTTAGTTTTGTAATTACGAGCGGGACAATTTAGGGAAGGACTGTGGGAAGTGCTTGAATTTTAGGGGGTATTTTCGGAATTTAGTTCAGCAAAGGAAATACTGTGGGCCATTGGTGCATGACGGCGTCGTTTCTCGCTTGAAGGAACGACGCCGTCTCGGTTTGCCGCAATTCTCCACCCTCGCGTGTGAAACTGGCGGGAGATTGCGCTCGGAAGAATTTGGCAATACAAAATTGGCGGGAAATTGGGGAATATTTTTATGGATATAAAAAGAAAAAAATACGTTTGCATCAAAATTTATATTTGTTTTTTGCACTTTCTTACTTAAATAATTTATTATAAAACTTTGCACATCACACAAACTCGTCGATCATAGATTGATTTTATAGGAATATTTAATTAAATTCTCGCACACATGCACGAATATAATTTTAAAATAAATAATTATTAAATCATGTAAAATTATTGTACCCTATATATATATGAAGAACAACGTGCATCAAACTACAAAATTATGCCCTGAAAAGTAACTTTTTTAACTAACAGATATCAAATTAAAAGTATTGGATAATTATTCAAATATGTAAATAATTATGTTTGAATTCTTTTTTGTGTATATTTCTTTGAATGTTTTGATTAAAAAAGAATTTGAAGATTTAATTTGAATCTACGTAGAAAAAAAAAAGAAATATATTTGAATAAACAACCTGCAAAACCTAATCAATTGAATTACAATTACTTGATTCAACATTTTATTTTGAGAAAAAAAATAGTAATTTCTCATGATTATTACTTTTTTATGTGTCTTTCTCAATAGAATTTTTTGCTTTCCAAACATGGTGCATGTATTTTTTTTCTTGTATAGGAACGTACATTGTTTCATAATTAGTCTTTCTAAAATTTTAAAGAATTCCGTTTTCAATTAGAAAAGGTAAAATACTTTTTGCAAATAAATATGGATTCCACTGAAAAATCTGTTAATGAATCGTAGTTTAATGAATCCTACAAGATGAAGACGATTTTTGTCTTTAATATGAATTTCCAATTACATTATCTTGCCAAGCCTATTTACAAAGTTGAGGTGTATAACAAGCGTATACATCTAATTATTTGAACTATTTACAATGACTTGATCTAATCGGTGAAGAAAATGTTAAAGTCAACGCCTATTCTCTTTGTATACCTATATTTATATCTTTATAAGTGCAGATTATGTGCTAATGATATTTCAATAAATATAGTTGAGATTACTATTGTTTAGAACATATTTCATACATTTGAAAAGTTTTAAACACAACAGGATTAATTGAAAGTATTGCGTAATTTTTTTCACCGTCGTATACTTTTGAGAAATATCTGAGCACCTAAATGACATAAACACTATCTTCATGTAGAATAGTATGTTTGCACATCTGATCATCATATATCAATCCCAGATGGGCTATGTTTTGTGGGATCATAAATTTACATCTAGTCAAGTTGAATAAACTAATGCATGTCAATAAAACAAACGTTCATTTTAAAAAGTCGAAAATATAAAATATTGATGGGCTTTCACATCTGCACGCAAAAGTGATTAAATATCTTTTGATCAAACTTTGACATAAAAAATATTTCAAAAAAAAAAAAGAAGAAGAAGAAGAAAAATTGGTCAACAATATTGAGGCCCGAGGGACGAATACATACTTTTGAACAAACTTTGTATATTGCGAATAAGTGAAAATCATATTTGTAAAAAAATAATTTTTAATATATATGTGACTTGTAATAGTGTTGTAATTTTAGTTAACATCTTGTCATTAGTACTTTTTTAGCCTTTCCATAATGGTCCTAATCATCCATAAGCAACACATTGACTAATCTATCTAAGGCTATATTTTACATAAATATTATTTTTCAAAATCGCCTTATGTGCATAAGCTCTAAATATTTTCTTCAATTAAGAGTTCGAACCTTTATTTACTTTCAGTAATGCACAATGGCCCTGAAAGGAGTACATTTGGAATTGCTTGTATGTATTCGTTAATTAAGATTAGAAATATAAATTATTCCAAATAATGCATTAAAACGAATCGAATGTGTTGATTTTGAGTAAAAATATTCTTATAGCAAAATGAAGATGATTCTATTTCTGCACTTTGTGCATTCATACTTCTAACAAAGAGGCAAGAAAACAGAAGTGCATTTTATGCGTATGTACGCCAGAATGATATATATGTATGTGTGTGTGTGTGTGCGAGTTTCATCTTTTTTCAATAAATTTAATGTAGGGATTCTATGAAATAAATGATTTTCATAGCTAGAATACTTTATATTTCTGCCACTTATTGTATTTCCTCTTATATAACCAAAAAATGGGACTTTGTGCATGATGCCCCAAACAAAGAGGCAAGAAAATAAAAATTTGAATTCTCTTGCACTTTTTTATTTATTTTAATCTTATTTGATGCTTCTGCATCTGTGTAAAAGTGCATCTCATATGATATATACGATAATTAAATTTGGATGTATTGCACTACAAGAAATTTTATTTACTGCATCAAACTATTTTTTTTTTGTTAAAAGTATGAGATTTTGTTGCAATATTATACACAACAAATTCTTTTTGTTGTTAGCTTCATAGGCAAATGCTTGTTGCCAAAAGTTCATTGCAATGAAAAACAAAAATCTTTGCCTATAGCTTAACCATAGACAACGAAAGACACAAATTATCACCTATAGCATATCTGCGTGCATGCAAAAGTGGTATATGTGTTTTCATCCTTTTCCACTAGATTTTATGCTAGGGTTGCTGAAATGAAAGATTTTCGGTAGTCAGAACACTCTGTATTTCTGCCATGTAATTGATTACATATCCCCTTATATAACCAAGAAATGCCACTCTGTGTTTCATGCCCCTAACAAAGAGGCCAGAAAATTGAAGTTTGAATTCTTTTGCATTTTCTTAATTTTATTTGATGCTCCTATATATGTGTGTAAAAATGCATCTCATATGATATATATGCTAATTAAATTTGGATGTGATTTAGCAGACAGTACTTCGTGCATTTTATGTGTAGAAACATATAATTAAATATGAAAATAACAAGTATTATTAATCCATTTAGCATGCATGTTAGCCTAGTGGTTTTGTTTCTGTAATGTTCTTTCTATAGTAATTTGATCAAAATACTTATATAATTTCTTTTCGTGCATATCACTTTTCTTTGGGGTTATAATTAATATATTTTATTATTTACGTATACAGTTTGATTTTTTAAACCATTTTTTTGTATTTTCGCGGTATGTACTATAAGTCTTTGGATGTTAATTGTTAGTAGCATTCTTACATACAATATTAACTACTTGTTATAAATATGCAAGAAAATAATCGATAGATATAAAAGATGGAATCTGCATATTTAATTAATGCTTTAAGTGTATCTTGTAATGTTGGTTGTCCTTTACGGTAGGTCATATCAATAAGTAAATAACACTCAAACTCGAATTCAGATATATTTATCCATTATTTTTTGTTGGATCCAACTTGGGACCTGTTAGATGTCAGAACTCGGTTTAACTTTTTTAGCCTGATCTTTTTGGGACTCATCCAAATGCAACTCTTTTTTTTTTTTTTTTGGGCGCTATGTTTGCCCTATTGTGAAAGATGAAATATATACTGTTTATGTATTTAAATTAAAAAAATATATATTTGAAAATTTTAAAATGTATCATAACAAGATTGATCAAATATAACAAAACATATAATCATTACAATTTTACAAAAATATTTCTATTACAAAATTTTAAAAATGTATATTATACCGACGTAATAATATTACATACGCTGCCTTTTGTGGACACTACATAACAAGAACTAATGGTCAAAATTTTGAGCACTCTAATTAGAATTAATGAGGTAGTACCTAAGCTTATTATCATTATATTTTTGTCAAGATTTTCACATATTATGATACTAACTCATATATATATATACATATAAACAAACTTCAAGAAAGATAAAAATAACCCTCGCCATATTTCAAATGAAAAACAACCATGGGCTAAAAAGAAACTCAAAAGACATGGGCTTCTACAAGCTTTGTCTGATCAATCCCGTAGCTGGCCTGAATAGGGCCGGTTGATGGACCGGTCTGACTTGAGATTTTTGGGTCCATCGTAGCCCACCTATGAACAATAATAGATCAAGTTTTTACGAATCATTCCCTACGAATCACTCCGTAATGAGATTATGCATGATATGTAATCACATGTTGTGTTATTCTGCGTTTGGTTGGACATCCTAACTAATGCGATACCCTACTTGTTTAATAATTTTTGTCTCCTAGTGAAGAATAAGTTTTTTTTTTCCTCTCAATCTAAACATATTTAAATTGCCGTATATAACAAGTGAGATAGTATATTTCACATAGAGCGTAGGAAATATAATCACATACCACGTTGGCCATACTAGGACTTTAATTTATCATTGGTTGGGTACGCACTAGCCAAATAAATTATTTTATAAGATAATGGATCAAAATCTGTATAATCAACGAAATTGGACGGGGCGCTAGAGTTAATATATATGATTTTTCTCGTTTCTTGTATTGATTTTTTTTAATTATCTAAATTTTAAGCAATTTTATTTTAAGTCATTTCAAAAATAAATTTATAAAACAAAAAAACAATTTTCTCAATTTATTTTAAAAAAAGATACTTATTTTCAGCATTTATAAACACAACTTAAAATAGATTGTTTTAGTATTAGTGCAAATATTTAAGTTGGGATGCAATATTCAATTTTCCTTTAGGATAAAGCAAAAATGTATACAAAAGGGATGGCCCGACGTACAAAGTAAGCTGCAAAAACAAGAATTGTGAAAAAAGTAAAGAATTTATCAAAATACAGAACTTAGGGGGTAATTATAATCCAACAGCTACTATTGTCATACTTCTCTAAAAGTGTTAAACAACTGCATGCACTATCAAAATAAATAAATAGATTAGTAGTGATAAAAAATTAAATAACTATATTAAAATTGTCGTTGACATGAAAAATTTACCTGTTTTGTAAGAGCAAAATTTATAATTTACAAAAAGACTGTACTGTACGTATAATTTACGTAATATAAAATTTTAGTCAAATGCTACATAAATGAATGGTCAACTTAACGAAAGAGTTGTTAAACAATCAATGACATTTGATAATTATTTAATTTCATGGTGGTGCTATTATTGAAAAATAAATTACAAATTTGAATTCTTCCTTTTAAATTAACTCATGGTCATGGGTAATAATAACTTACTGAGCTACTCTTTATTAACGTTTTTCCTTTGAAGTCGCAGCGGACAGCTACGGAGGTTCAAAAGCATCCTCCAATTAAAGAAACTTTTGAAGATGCATCAATTAATTGATTATGTTATGATTATCGTAATTGTTTTTATAATGTAATGATATTTGATAGAAATGATCGTAATTAAATTATTTTAATTAATAATAGTTTATAATTTTAATAATAATAATAAAAAAAAGCGGCATCAATGATCTGTTGAGATATTAATATTAAATAATTTTTTTTAAAAAATTAAATTTTCAATAAGATGTTCTTTTGATATGATTTTAGAGAACAAGAGGCCATGGTTCAATTCTCATTGTCACCATTTATAAAAGAAAGGTTACACCTTACACATGTTGATTAGGGTTTACATGTGAGGTGATGGTATTACTGTAACATAGTAATATGATAAATTATAACGAGCTTTTTTAAGCTTGATATAATCATAAGTACCCATATCTTCGTCGTTGTTCGAAAATTTATCAATACCCCTATCATCTAATAATTACTCTGATCTCTATTATATTTCCATCCATAATTTGTCTTGAATTAACCAAAATACCCTTGTGACTATAAATTATGATTTTGGCTTTTTTCTTTTTAACAATTTTTCATCCACATTGCTCAATCTTTTTCATAATTTTTTATTTTAAAAGAAAATATAATAAGAGCAAAATTGATAATTCCATACAAAAATGACATAATTTCAACAAATACTTGGGGATTATGCAAAATCTTATAATTACAGTTGATATTAAATAATTTTTCTCTTTATCAGTTTAAATGTTTCAATAAAATAATTGTTTAACATTCGAAACTAAAATAAAATGACAAAAATTTTACACAGGCATGCAGTGTGGAGTAAAGGCCTCCAGCGCTCTCATCTCATCTCACGTTAGGTGAGATTCATAATTGCAAAATGTACAAACGAAATGATCAATGGTGAAAAACAAAACTATCATCAACATAGATTTTTTTTTTTTTTTTAAAAGGGGTGCAACACGAGAACTTCCCAGGGGGTCACCCATTCTAGTACTACTCTCGCCCAAGCACGCTTAACTTCGGAGTTCTGATGGGATCCGATGCATTAGTGCTGGTATGTACTACTCTCGCCCAAGCACGCTTAACTTCGGAGTTCTGATGGGATCCGATGCATTAGTGCTGGTATGATTGCACCCTATCATCAACATAGAATTTATTGTTCCGATTTCCTTCCTCCAACATTTCAAGATGAGATTTTATTTCCTAAGATAGACCTTTTCTTTTTTCTCTTTTACTAACATAATTTCACTTAAATTTCAGCTATAAAAAAATATATATATATAATTTTAGTCATGTAACTTAAAGAATAGCAATTTTAGTACTGCACAAAATAATTTTCATAATTTAGTATCCGACACGTTTCTCCTAATGAATTGTTTGCACCAACCACTAATTAAATTGCATCAGAAAATCAACATAGAGGGGACAATAAATGATTATAAATATTAGTAGTTGCATTAACTCCAATGCATCTACCTCTGCCAGTAGCCCTATACCTCTCCTTTAAGCTGACATGCACCATCACCAACACATATCAATTCTTCTGTATAAAAAGGGTCTGTTCCATCCCTTCATGCAAACCCTACAAACACATATATTCCCAGCTGCTGAGAGAAAGAGATCATTTGAAGATGGAGGGTTTTGCTAAGGTGCTTCTCATCCTCACACTGCTTCTTGGTGTGCTATCAATGGATGTCAAAGGAGGAAGAGCTCTCAACGCAAATGATGATCATGAGGTGGTGGATCAGCCTCAGACCTTTGGCAGTTTTGGAGGAACTTTTCCAGCCCCCTTCCCGGGTTTGGGTGGCTCGTTTCCGGGTTCAGGGTTAGGTGGCTCGTTTCCGGGTACAGGGTTGGGTGGGTCGTTACCCAACCCCAGTATGGGTTCCGGGTCGTCGACGTCCAGCTTTTGCTCGTTCCCTGGGGTCCGATGTGCTCCACTCCAGCCCGGTAACTCTGGTGGATCCAGCGGTGGTGTTGGTGCCTCCCCATGATAAGGAAATGGGGTCTAGTTAATAAGGTTGACTATTGGCTTGACATTTTGGGGTGCATGTTAAGGTTGATTAAGTCACTGTACTAGATCATCTATATCTATGTTACTATGTTATAGTTCTTGTTCTTGCGATTAATTAAACTTGTGTTTGCACCACCACAACAACAAAACTCTTTTAACTATCATGCAAGAATCATAGCAAAATGCCAAAATTCATAGAAAGTGGATGGACCCATTTGAATGGTCGATCATTACTGCAAAAATGCGCATAGATTAAAAAAAGTTGCTCTAATTAATTGTTAGAATGTAAAAATTCATCAACAAAGCAAGCGAAATGAATTTATTATTATGAATTTAAATTCTCAAACTACCAAATAAAATTGCTTCCCATGTTACTTATTATGAGCTTTATAGTATGAGATGAGTCGTCGTCCTTTGGTGAAGAGAATAATTGCACTTTACTATTTTTATTTAATTAAAATAGAATACCTATAATAGTATAAAAACCGTAGATCATTTACAGGTGAATTTTTGTTGAGAAGTTAGCTAGAAAGCAGTTGGTGTATATATGCACACATTTATTGTGAATTGATTAGAAAGCAGTTGGTATATTTTTTAGCTGGTTTTCAGCATTTGAATTTTGAAAAACGTCAAATATTAAATCGAGGGTTAAATGCAACTGTTCCCTGTCAAAGAATTTAATGGTCAAATGAATATTTTTTTTAGAGTATCAAATTGTAATTTTAGTTCTGTAACTTAAAATAAATAATATTTTTTATAATTGATTTTAATATCGTACAACACTACTGAGTGGGCTTGGGTTACAATTTATAGGCCCATCAATGTCTAAAGTGGGATTGGACTGGGACGGCAGGTCTCTATTACACTGAAATCAACTTAGGCCCAGCCCATATATATCTTGTTATAATAATTATTCGAATAATATATGTGGATAATCTTTTTCATTATGCTTGGATCTATTTTATAGAATTTAAATATTAGGTGTAGAGGTGTTTTGTTAGAGTTATTTAAAACATATTATAAATTCAAATATTTTATAAAATACTTTTAAGACTTAAAAGTTATCGCATTTTATTTTATTTTCTTAGAGAGACGTATATTTAAAAATAAACTATATTATAAATCTTCCAAAATGAATAATAGTTGGCATAAGGAAAAATGAGTCCCATTTCAGTCTACATTGCATAGTATACAGAAAAGGCAGACTCCATGCCCCTTGGAAGCGGTGTCACAATCACAAGACAAGAAGTGACGATCACTTTTAACCAATATTAATAAAGCTATGTAGTGGGGGGTGAGTTGAGCCAATTCAGAATTGTATAACTTGAACGACAAGATTCATGACATTCAATCAACCTGGACTCCAATACCTCATATATATATATATATACATATTTATTTATTTCTGTGTCCTTAGATACACTGTGATGGTCAATTAAACTAATTACAATGACATCATTATTACCACTTTATGATGGTACTAAGATTATAATCTTTTCTCTTGGACACGGACTTTGGTAAATAATATTCAACTTCATATGCATCTATTTAGTTTTTACCTTTAATTACAGCTATAGCTAATAAATCTTTATTAATTTTCTAAGTTGAAATTGTTTTTATTTTTAAATTAAATTGATTTGAGTCCAAAATTAAATTGATGGAGGGGATTCAGACTTGTCTCTCTCTCATATCGTATTTAGGTTTTGGAATTTAGAGGGCCCAAACGGCCTAATATTTTCATAAAATAATAATTATTGTGGTAGGTAAAGAAGCCACTAGCTACCTACTTTAAATATTTAAAAGTATTTATTAAGTTTGAGGTATTATGTTATCTTCTCAATTATCCATTACACACACTGCACTATGAATTGGTGCATTACAGAATCAACCACCAATCCATTCTTCATCTCATTTTTCACATGTAAATTTAAAGATTCTTACACAATCTTTTTTCTTTTTAGATTGCATTCTGAATGGAGAATTTAAACTGTGACTTTTAAATTATTAATAACAAATTGTTTAGATAATTTTATATTTAAATTCTTTTATTTTAATTTTAAATTATATTTTATTGAATATTGATAAATTTTAAACGAAATCATTTAAATTTTTTTCACCAAATAGTTACTTCCAATCTAAATTCATCAATTCAAATGCCCCCTTAAATAAATTAAGAAATATTTTTCTTTTGACATCATTTCACACACTTTAGAGTGGTGGGCTTTTATGTCATCCAGTCATGTAACTTTTTTGTAATTTTAATTAAATGTGCATCTTTTTTGGCTCAAACTAAAGAAAAAGATGGGTGATCCGGTGGTTACTCGTCTTTAATTGATGTGTTTGTCTCAACTCATCATAATCTATACTGATTTATACTAATATAAAAAGGGAAGGAGCTTCATTTCATATTCATAAATGGCGGTTAATGATACTGCTCGCACTAATTCTTTTTGTAAAGTCAAAAATAGCCTTCAACTAATAAGATAACTAACTTATTCAATTTTTTAAATTAAACTTTAACTAATAAATTAGTTTTCTTCTCTTTTATTTTTTTAATGTAATGTATTTATTTAAATATTTTGCTTTCATTTATAATATATTTTAAAGCGTAAAAAAAAATTATTATATGCACGTAGGTACAGCGTGTCACAACAGTTAGTATCAAAAAAGACCTTCCATACTCACAATTAACGGTTAATGACACTGCTGCATCATTTCTTTGTAAAGTCAAAAATACCCTTCAACCGATAGATGACTAATTTATTCAACTTTCAAATTTTATATAAAATGATCAATCAATTTTTAATTTTTTTTAATGTAATATATTGATTTCTATACTTACTCTTATTTATAATCATCATTTGAAATTGCAAAAAATTAATTATTATATGCTCGTAGAAACAACATGCCATAATGACTAGTGTATATATAATAATAGTTGGTGCCACGTAGTTGAGTGGTGTTAAACATAGAAAATACTTGTAATAACTTCTACTTTTATGATGAAAATAAATTATAAATTTTAATTGTAATAAAAGTTCAAATTATTTATAAATAAAAGTAAAAGATAGAAAAAAGTTGAAGTTGGCCATTCCAGAAAAAAATCTCAATATGTAGAATTTTACAATAAACTACAAAAATAGGTAGGGAGAAAATTTATACCTTCTTACTTAAATACGTTTAATTTAAACAGTTTAAAAGTATAAATTATACATAAAAACGTAAATACTATTACAGAAATTACTCCTATTTTTTAATTGTCATAGGTGATTTATGTAATTAAGCAACATATATGAATCATTTATGTAAATAGACCATATATACATCATGAGGTGTAAACATAATTATCCCCGTAACTAGTATTTATGGAGCAATGCTTGCATTGATTATTAAGTATTTCAAGTTATTTTTTATTTTCTGACGAAAATGTTTTACTTATTAGTATTTTTAGAAAGAATATATATTATGCATTTAAGTCTTAAACTAGATTACATGTAAATAATTTGTTTAGATTATTATATTATTTTTGTAATGGGGGGAGCTAATTACATGTACTCCTCGAAATTAATATGGCAATAATTCAGGATCTTGTTATTATAAAGTGACTTCAGGTATTCAAGTTACGGATGTTCCCAATGCATCAAAAACGATCAGTAAATAATTAAAAAAAAAAAAGTAGGAAAGAGATTATAATGTAATTAACCCATGTTTACACTAGAAAAAAATATTTTTAATAATTATCCATTAAAACTCAAAATAAATAACTATTATTAACCATAATTAAATAAAAAATATTCTTAATCTTGCAAATGTTTTAACTATGCTTCAAAAGTTGCAGCCAACAATCATTATGTGGTCATAGTTAATAACTATTATTTATTTTTAATCATAATAATTAATTATAATTAAATATTAATTTTCTTCTAACGTTGTGGAATAAATAAAAAAAAATGTGTGTAAGAGATCATTTAGTACCTCACTGTTCTATTTATTATTTATGTAATTTAAGTATGCTCATTTTTAATGCTCATTTACTAAATTTCTGTGAGTGCATATGCGTGTATATATATATATATATGGGTTAAATACAATTTACTCCCTGTAAATAAATGCTCTCGATAAAAAATAAAATAGTAAATTATCTCATATGTTTTGAAAAATGAAACAAATTATCCTCCTATCTATACCTTTGATAGGGGGTAATTTGCTTCAATTTTCTAAACGCAAGAAGGTAATTTACTATTTCTTTTTTCAAAAGAGATTTTTGCTCATCTTGTCATATCATAGGGGATAAATTACATGTTTCCCATATATATATATAAGTTAATTAACTATATACCAATTATATATAGATGAATAATAACTAAGTATAACTTCGATTGCATTTTTTTTTCTCATTAATAAAAAAAATCAACACATTTCTGAAACAAATATATAAAATTGAATTTATTTATTTCCATGTTATGTGTATTTCCATTTCCCTCACGAGCGATTATATATATATATTCCCATGCATCTCACGCGAACTCAATTATTCCCCAACAAATGGCTGAGATTTCAGGATGAAGAGATAGGAATTTGTGGGTCTGGTTTGACGGATCTGGAGAGTTGGCAACATGCAAGTCGCATCACTATCACTACCTCAGGCACTGATGAGTGACTGAGATGTCCCTGGACCAATACACTCATCCTATTTCTAAATGTTGCCAAAATTAATATTTATATAAAATATTAACTGACAATGTTAAACTTATTATTACATAAATAAATATATATATATATATATAAAGTTAATTTTTTAATTTATCATAATAATATAATTTCTAACAAATAAAATTGTCATTGTTGATACACTATAAAAAATGGATTATTTCATATATTATAAGTAATTATGGCTTAAAAATTACGATAAATAAGTACTATTTACCACAATCATACAGAGCCAATGTGAAAATCTAAATTTAATTATGATTGATCAACATTCGCTATAATTTTAGCTGTGGTTAAAATATTTACCATAATTTTTCATTGTGGCATATATATTTTGGTCCGCCTGCATAGCCGTGATCAATTAATAGTATTGTCTACAATTTTTTATTTTTAGCTATGATGATTAATCATGATAAAAAAATAGATTTTTTTCTATTGATAAATTAATGATACATTTATGATGACAATGACAATTATATTTATCGTGACTGTACTTTTAATTACAATCTTATACATAATTTTTTTTTATCGGTGATAACTTCTGTATAATAATCATAACTACGAAACTACGCAATTATTATAAAATTAATGGTAATTTTAATATCATAATTTATTTTTTTAATTGTTAATATTTTATTCTTTTGTAATGAACTTTTGGCAAATTTTTCAGTCTAATTCCAAATTCTATGTTATGGTTTCTAGACAATGTTTACAGTTGATAGTAACCGACAACGTCGGAGTAATTAAATATTAATACATGTGACCCTCATGTGCATATATATAAAAACATATAAATATATATTAAAAATTATATGGTGGGGATATCACTTGCATCATGAAATTTGGAAATTAAGTTTATGATAGAAAATGTAAAAACATAAAAAAAAAAAAATAGATTTTTTCCTACCCTATCAATTATTACACTTAAAAAATCATACTAAATCAATATTATCTATCGTAGTCAAATAAAATCGAGGCCAAAAGTTTAAATTTTGATCTCAATTAATCAACATTCGTCATAGGTTTACTTAGTCGCCAAAATATTTTCTACAATTTTAGTTCTACCTAATATTTTTTGTTGCAGTCATAGAAATAACAATTAATAGTCGTTGCGATTCAATGTTAATTAGTATATATTCGTCATAATTTTTTCTTTTAATCATAGTAATAAATTATAACAAAAAGTCATATTTTTTCTGGTGAGAATTTGTCTCATTAGTTTGAGAAGCATAATGTTTGTTCTATCCCGTGGCTACTATATTTTAGCATATAACAATCTACTCTCGAGTTTGTAAATTTGGATTGATGAATTTGAAGTTACGAATAAAATTTTAAATCCTTAATATTGATGACAATTTCTCGGAGTTGTGTTTTGATAAATTTTATATTAGAAAAGATTTCAAAATTTTCAATTCTTCTTCCGAAATATGTTCTCTAACATATTAATGGATTGAAAATTTTTTTAGTGTAATGTGATTTCAAATTCTTAATCTGAATTATTCCATCCAAATGTAATAATTAATTCAACGGGTTAAAAAAATAATATTTTCATAATCCTAACTAAAGTTATAATCGTCAATGAGACTCGGTGAATCTCTTAATACATTATAAAAAATGCAATATTTAATTGTGGCTAATTGTCATGGTTAATAATAAATAGCCGTAGCAAATAGTCAATGACCATGATCATGCGATGGTTGCTAGCCGTGGTATCTGAGAGGATGACTAAAATATTTTAGGTAAAAAAAATAAAATAAAAGAATTGAGTATATTAAAAAATAACGAACTATTTATCAGTATAATTAAGTTATAACTAAATTTTATCGTCAATACACAGTTAGCATCCTCTATTCTTAAAATAATATATAAGTCTCATAATATTAATTATGAATTTAAGTAGCAACTTAGGTAATTAGACGAGGTAAAGATGAAATTAGAAATTATGGGCTTGATGAGTTTGTTCATTTATTAAAATTAATTCAAATAATTATTATAACACAGGTGTTGGTTTATTGATATTTCATATGAAGTATCACGGTTCAATTATAAAATGTATCACTCTTTAAAATTTTTGAAAAATTAATAAATCATCCGATTCACTTGATTTAGGACCAAGCCAGTCGAACCACCAGTTCAACCAGTGGTTCGAGCAATTTTTACAAAATAAAATGGTTTTGAAACTAATCCAATTTTATAAATTGGATCAGATCATTTTATGATCTGATTTACAATTCAATCAATCCGATCAATCGTTCCGAATTTTAAAACATTAATTTGCATTTGATATGATCCAGTTAGGGTGGCGCATTCACAAGCATATTTTGGAAAGTTGCAAACATTTATGTCGGAAAAAATTAATAGCACCATTGATTGCTTATGCAGATGGAGAAAACAATAAAAGTAAAAATTATATGTTTCCCCAAAATCGAACCATGCATGGACATGTGTATCGCAATTAATGTTCGTCATTTTTTTTATAATTATATAAACATGGTCTTATCTTTGTGATTCGAGTTCGGGTCAAGGTCGTGGATGGTGTATCCATCTCACCTTGTCCTGTTGCTCTTATCTATCCAGAGAGGTGGGGCCCACAACGTTCCTCGATTCGAAAATATTGAATTAGCCTGCAGCACGTACATGGAACTTGTAATATATGTAATTAAAAATCTTCAAATACTTAAATTACAGTTCACTAAAAAATTGAATCAAAATCGAAGAGTTAGATTTGAGTGCCATAAATGTGTAACTATATAATGGAAGCCTCATTATATATAGAGGGTTTATTTAACAGAAATTATATATTGTCATGTCAGGTTGATTGTTCTTGGATATGATGTGAATCAATGACTTCCCCACATGGGCTATTGCGTCGGCCAGTCAAATGTCCCTATAAAATTTATTATTTAAAAAATAAAATTTTTTGTCATTAAATATGTAATTAATGGTAATATTGAAATTATTTGTTAATTTTATTCTATTGACCGTACTAACTTTCAACCATTATTTGTAATATATATTTATTTTTAATTGTATATTATCTAAAAAATTCGTGCCCCAATAAATAAGAAAAAAAAAAAAAAGAGGATGGAGTATTCATGAAGAAAGTCATATGAGAAATGAAAGATGTGTAGTGTAGTGTAGTGAGATGAAGGGACATTCAGCTGTGAGTTGGTCCCTTTAATTTTGGAATAAATTGCATATCTATGTGTCGGCAACCCCATAGGTAACATGCAATTTTCTACTTTTTTTTTTAAATTGAAAATATCTCTTCTGTTGATTCTCATTGGATCTAGTTTAATTCACAAATTGAGGCCTATAAATTTAAAATCATGAATTTAAATTCCATTAATATATAAAAATATTGTTTTATTTTAATAGTAGACGTCGTTCTATTTTAATAATAGATATTGATCAGATATTAAAAAAATGAGATAATTACTAGATTTTCTTTCATTTTTAAACACTAAAAAAAATAATTACTATTGCTTCCGACATCTATAATAAATATTTAGTATTAACTACCGTGTAATAAAATTGATGGAAAAAATTAAATTTTTTGTTATGAAAAAATTATTTGCTATAACTAAGAGTTATAGTAAAAATATTTGCCATGATTATATTTTAAATATCCTTGCAAAAATCACCGTCAATAATTATTGTATTACTGTAATTAATAATTATTTATTACGACTATGTATTATTAATTCTGATAATTATCTGTGGTTAATGTTATAATTTTTTGTAGTGGAACTTCAATTCGCAAATTTTGCAAAATGTTAAGACGTTTTCGTCATCAAACATTTCAAATATTAAGTTTCGGGACCATATTTTCTTTCCTTCTCTTATCTTTTCACCCCTACAACATACATATTCGGCACGTATTTGTAATTAAGTAGTACTAGTATGTGTCCCCGATGGATTTAATTAATCAGTGATGCGGTATGCAATTTAATCGGTGTCTCGTTGGGTGAGATATCGTTTGCACTAATTTCGTATGGGCCTCATAATTTTGTCCTGAAAAGGCGCCTCACTAGAGATGATTTTTTACGGGAATCGTTTCTATAGCGAGGCACCTTTTCAGGACAAAACCGTGAAGTTTATATGGAACCAGAGAGGACAATACCTCGCGCAACGGGCACCAATCGAGTCGCAAGCCGCATCTTTTAATTTTGTACAAAATCATTTCTTAGAGTATTTATTCATCGTAATAGATAACTAAATAAGCGATCTATCTTATCTCTATTCCTTTTTTATTTTGATAAATTTTATAATTTACATCAAATATTAATAAATTGATAATCAATATATTCACATTAAGTGATGGGATAAATAGTCGTGTAAATTGGATAGTTATTTCGTAGGTGAAAAAACATTAATGTGATGACGTAAAGAGTGAGGCTAAAAAAGAAGGTGTGGGAATGGCAAACATTGAACCTAATACTAAAGTCGAAGCTAAGAACACTACCTCGTCGTATATATAATACTACTACATCCTCATTAATAAATTAATATGTGAACTCAAGTGCAAAGTTTATAGACAGTCTCAACTCTCAAATTCACTGCAAATTTTGATAAACTCCAAGTTCAATCAAGTCCCGCACTTTGGACTAAAAATTTTCTATAACGATGTGCATGACTTCAAATTCAGTGAATGTCTAAATATTTTTCTATTTTAATAATAATTATAGTCAATTATATATTACTAAGTAATATATACTGCACAATCGAATTTATGTGAAAAAATAATTTTAAAATTTAAAATATTAATTATTATTTTAATATATTAATTTGTTCCCTCCATCATACTATGGTAAATAAACACATAGTACAATAAACTGATACAAAATAAAATAAATACCCGTATTTAATAAAATTTGAATTCATAACCTCGAATTTAGAAGCAGAATTGTTGATGGAAATTAAGTGTAAGTTTTGATACAGACATATATCTATAGGTGGGGTTAAGTTGTTGATGATAAAAGGAAAGGGGTTTAACTTGTAAAAGGAAGAAGTTGGTAAGGAGGGTGAGAGCTCTTTCACCTAATCCCTCTTCTCTCAATTTTTGACCTAAAATCCGTAAATTACACTTACCAAAAATGAGATCATGAAGACTTTTATAGCTCAAGTCTCATGCATACAATTTCAACCAAGTTTGAGGTCATTATGCTTTATTTCTCGTATTATTTTACCTTTCTCTATCTTTTAAACTTCATACTCTGTGAAATTACCATTTTGCCCCTGTCATAAGGAAAATTTTACTTCAATGCAAATGACAAGAAAAAAATATATAAGAATATAAATCATTGAGTAACCATGAAGCCATCAAATATTAAAAAGGGCAATAAAATAATTTCCTTTTTGGAATCACCAACACGCATTTTTGGTAAGAGATCTGGGGTGGAGCCAGCTTGTCCTGGATTTCTACCATGCTTTGATTTTTTGCAGTATAACCGGGGAAGAAAATTGGAGACAATTTATGTTTGAAAATTCAAATTCATCACTTTTAAGTACTACGGAGATGCCAACTCAATTAATTAGTTAGTGACTTTTTATAATATTATTAAATTATATATTAATATCACATCAATAAACAATTGTTACGTATAATTAAATTAGACTATACTTTAAATATAAAATCATATATAATAGACACGTCAATATGATATTAATGTGCAACATAAAAGTGTGATGGAAAAACTTCACCGAACCAACCACGGTTTGCAGTCCTATATTTTGTGGGTGGGCCCACAACCGGGGTTGGTGAACCCCAATTGCATATCCCATTCCCACCAACTTCAACTCTTACATAAATAATTACAAAAAAAAAAAAGAAAAAACCTCTTAAATAAATCGGAAAAAATATTTAGGAGCGGCAATAGATGCACTTGTTGCTTTTATTTTTGCATGATTCCTTTTCTGTACACGCTCCTTGTAACTAATTTCACATTCTGATAAAATATGTTTAATTATCAAATAAATATAATTAAGAATTTTTTTTATTTTAAATTATATTGCATTTTTTATCTTATAAACATATATATGTCATTTGTATAGAGATAGCATTATTTATTTTATTAAAAAATTATACATATTATTTGTATATATATTAAATAAAATAGAGAATTTGGGGAATAAAATATTCAGTTGGTTCTTCGATAAAATTAAGAAAGATTAAAATGCGTCATTCTTGTAATAATATAATAATATTCATAATAATAATAATTATTATTATTTTTTCTTAATTTCGTATGCGGAAATACCTACAGAAATTTGGACCAGATAAGAATCGGGGATTGTCCTCACCGACTACAACCCATCTCAACCATAAATCCCAGCCTCTACAATGTCATCAACGGTTAAAACATCGGCATGATACACAACCACCCTCCAAAAATCTTGACCCCACCATTGAGAAAACTCTACACTCCACCCACTTGGTAAATATATTAATTTTTGAGGACGCCCCCATCTATAAATAACCCCCTAGCTTCATTTGCCAACACTCGCAAGCATTTGGCGGAAGTAGCCCATAGCCATAAAGGTCAAACCTTTCTTGTCGGCAGTTGGGTTCATCTGTTCAAGGTACACAAACTTCAGCAAAATTCTTGGATTTCTCTTCAGTTGTTGTAGCAGTGGCCAAGGTTTTTTGTTCATGGTTTTGGGAGTTGTAATGTTGTTCTGCTTGTGGAATTTGAGTTGTTTTCTTGAATTATTACTTGGTTCTTCATCATGTTTAAGTCAAGTTTTGGAGTGGGGACTGTTTGTTTTTAACGTATATGTGGTTTTTCTTGAGGAGTGTAGGGTGGTTATGTTGCCGAGAATTGGCTTTTTGACTTAAATTTTTTGAGTTCTTGGTGTTTTTCTTAGTGATGAGGGGTAAGAAACCATTTACTGTGTGAAGCTATTAGTGTTATGTGAGATCTGAGTTAGATTTGTGGGGGGAAATCAATGTTGTAATGCAATTTGTTTGTGTTGTTGTTTTCTTGTTTTCTCTTAAGGTTTTAGCTTTTAGAATATATTGGAGAAAGAGGGAATTGCGAAAGATCTGAACTGGTTTTAGCTTCTAGTTAACAGCTTCAGTTGATGAGGAGTATGGATTGCCATGATCTAATTCGCGTGACTGTGTAGCCGTTTTTTACATGTCGATGCGGCCTTTTTTAGTTCGAATCAATGGAAATTGGCTGTTTCGTTCTCTTTATTCCAGATTTATGCTAAATGTGCTCTTCGAAACGGTCTTAACGCGGGGTTTACCCTTTTAGTTTAGTGGGTTCTTGAGGATTTGATTCTGCGTTGAGCTTCTCTGGATCTCTGAAAAAAGAGAGAATTGTTCTAGGCTCTCGCTCTCTCTCTCTGGTCCATTTGATGTAATAGGTGATGGAAATGTTGCCATGTGCCAATTAAAGCAGTTTCCTTTAGTCCAGAATGTGGTGTGTCGAACACGGTTGTCGGTGATTCATGACTTTGGCCCAAAAACACCATCTGATTGTTTATTTATGCTATGGACGGCACGTGAATTATCGCACCTTTTGTCTATTCTTTTCGGCCTTTTTTCTTCTTTAAGTATTCAAGGTTTTGCAGTTTGAGCTGCGAAGGTTTTCTAGCAATTGAGGAATAGTTTTTTGCACATGGGTTCATTTCTTGCTAGGTGAATCTTGGATAATTCATAGGTGTTCGTCTTTTGCAGGTTGAGGAAATGGAGACCTTCTTGTTTACCTCTGAATCTGTTAACGAGGGACACCCTGACAAGCTCTGTGATCAGATATCTGATGCCGTACTTGATGCTTGCCTCGAACAAGATCCCGACAGCAAAGTCGCCTGCGAGACTTGTACCAAGACCAACATGGTAATGGTCTTTGGTGAAATCACAACAAAGGCCAACATCGACTATGAGAAGATTGTGCGTGACACCTGCCGTAACATTGGATTCACTTCTGATGATGTTGGTCTTGATGCTGACAAATGCAAGGTTCTAGTTAACATTGAGCAACAGAGCCCTGATATTGCTCAAGGTGTCCATGGCCATCTGACCAAGCGCCCTGAGGAGATTGGTGCTGGTGACCAGGGACACATGTTTGGTTATGCTACTGATGAGACCCCCGAGTTCATGCCTCTCAGCCATGTGCTTGCTACTAAACTAGGCGCTCGTCTCACAGAAGTCCGCAAAAATGGTACCTGCCCCTGGTTGAGGCCCGACGGGAAGACCCAAGTTACCGTTGAGTACTACAATGAAAACGGTGCCATGGTTCCAATTCGGGTCCACACTGTGCTTATCTCCACCCAGCACGATGAGACGGTCACTAACGACGAGATCGCCAGGGATCTCAAAGAGCATGTTATCAAGCCCGTCATCCCAGCCAAGTACCTCGATGAGAAGACAATCTTCCACCTCAATCCCTCTGGTCGGTTTGTCATTGGTGGGCCTCATGGTGATGCTGGTCTCACCGGTCGTAAAATCATTATCGACACTTATGGTGGTTGGGGTGCCCATGGTGGAGGTGCCTTCTCCGGGAAGGACCCGACTAAGGTGGACAGAAGTGGTGCCTATATCGTTAGGCAGGCAGCCAAGAGCATTGTGGCCAACGGCCTTGCTCGCAGGTGCATAGTACAAGTCTCATACGCAATTGGTGTGCCTGAGCCGTTATCTGTTTTCGTCGACACTTACGGCACGGGGAAGATCCCAGACAAGGAAATCCTCAAGATTGTGAAGGAGAACTTTGATTTCAGGCCTGGAATGATCTCCATTAACTTGGACTTGAAGAGGGGTAGCAACGGACGGTTCTTGAAAACAGCTGCATACGGTCACTTTGGAAGAGACGACCCCGACTTCACATGGGAAGTCGTTAAGCCCCTCAAATGGGAGAAGCCCCAGAAC
This sequence comes from Sesamum indicum, assembly GCF_000512975.1. Classification (NCBI taxonomy): domain Eukaryota; kingdom Viridiplantae; phylum Streptophyta; class Magnoliopsida; order Lamiales; family Pedaliaceae; genus Sesamum; species Sesamum indicum. Next base: position 16,465,896 of record NC_026152.1, read on the forward strand.
TAATCCTTCCATATGGTCTCACAGGCACTGAATAATGTTTTCTTCTGCTGCTATGGTTCTTCGCCAGAAGTCACGTTTGCGTATCTCGTCCCTTGTTCGCTTCTTATATTTTGTTTTATCTCTTATAACCTTTTTCTCTTTGTTTGTTTTGGGCGTTCCTTACATATGGAGAATAGGATATATACCATACAAGGAATCTCTATGGTAGTCTATTTCAATACATGTGGTTTGAGTCTGAGTTTTCAGCAGCTGTATGTAAAGAAATGTTGAAGCTGGGGAATCAGCTGTTGGGACCTATCAATTATTATTAATGAATGAATTGTTTTGTTTATAATTAATAATATCAGTCAAGGGTTTCGTGGTTATTTGTAAGATATTGGTCACCAAGATGCATATTTTCAGACATGTTTGTTGATACACTACTGTAGTGGATAACAAGCAAAATCCCGACTCTCGAATACTCAGGAAAAGAAGCAGATTCTTGCCCAAACGGTTAAGTCACATAACAAGTGTAATATACTTGCTAATGTAGTTGATTATTTTTCTTCAACGGTATGTATTGTATTTCTCCTATAATTAGTTCATGTTCGGCTTCTCCTATAATCCATGTCCAAATCGAATGAGAATTTTTCCGAACTCTATGCTAGAATCCCTGTTTCAGAACTCTAACACTGAATACTTTTTTGTATTTTAAAATTGAATGGGCCAACTCCAACGGGATAGGTTGGGGTCTGGATTGAAAAATGGGCTTAAAGATGTTAAAGTGCAAAAATATACTTGACCAAAACCAATTTAAAGTTGAAAATCTTGGCCCGTATTGTAGAGTTTCTATTAACCCTAACGATTTACTCTAGTGTATTAGAATTTCGTTGGATAGATGTCTAAGTTGCTTTGGAAGCATGGACGGCAACCATATTATATTATCCCTATGGCACACATAAATCATCAAACACAATGATGGTTTGCATTTTCTTTAGTGATAATTATATTTTTCTCCCCAAAATTTAGTATAATTATACGTAAACTCTAAGATGCATGTTTTTCTAAAGTGACAATCAAGAGATCTAGCTCTTTTAGAATTCGGTACATGTTATTTATTTATTTGTAAATTATAATAAATGTTTTAAAATTTAATATAATTATATATTTATCGTTAGTAATATATTATAATTCCCCATAATTTTAATTTGATTTGAACTTTAGTAGCTTCTTTTTTAAATAAATCTAACATCTTATTAATTCAACAAATATCTCGTAAGACAATAAATAAACTTGGCAAAACACCTTTTTTCATTTCTTGATTTTTGTTAGCCTTTAGATCTTATTATTGTTTTTATATGTATAAAAACCCGCCGATCCGCCCTAAACTGTTCAACACCACATCTTTGATTTTGGTTTTAAATATGACAATTTAAAAAATTATTTTATAAAATCGTCAATGACAATTGAATTTTAAATTAGGCCTAAAAAACCGAAATCACACCATGAACACCCTTAATGTTTTCACGTGGGGTGAGTTGTATGCAACTCTCCCACACATATAGAAGTACAATATATCGAATTAATATAACTAAAAACGTGTGTAAAATAATTTAACTGGAGGTGAACATAATCTCCTTGGAGGCGGATGTCCTAAAACTGGGGGCAGGAGTAATTAAATTCCATAAAGCAAAGGGCTAATTAAATGTATCGAGTTTTTTTAATTTTAAAACTATTTTAAAATTTTCGTAAAGCAAAGGATTAAATGTATCGAGTTTTATCAATTTTAAAATTATTTTAACGATCTCGTAAAGTAGATAATTAAATGTGTTAAACCCACTATCTTATTAGATTAAGTAAAATTTTTTAAGTAATGCAAACTTCTTATTGCATCAGTGTAAAATGACAAGAAAAAAAATCGTGAAAAGAATAAATTATAATACATGTGAAAAAGTAAAAATAAGAGAAAAATGTCGAACAATGGGTTGTTAAGAAAAAAAAAATATTGAAATTACTAATATGACCAAAGTTTTTTAACGAAAACAAATAAAATAAAAGGTAAATTTGGTACGAGAAAAAAATTCTTTTATAACAATATAAATGATGCACAATAAAAAAATTTGGCTTAGTATGTAGAATTTTCAAAAAATATTATGTTCTTTTACATAAAATAAAGTCTATAATTGCTTAACATACAGAGATATATGTTATACACAACTTAAATTTTATAGACTAATCTATAATTGCATTATGATCCACCCATATTATAAATTACTTCAAATCAAGCACAAAAAAGAGTATCATAATTAATTTAATAAAAGAATGACATCATAGACTTAATTGCAATAGTTTCCAATTAGATGGATGTGAATCCTCTTTTGTGTTTTAAATATATAATAGAAATACCAAGAGACCACTATTCCATATGAAATGGAAAGCATGATATGATGTTCAATTTTTAGTTTTAGTATCACACTTTTTGATCCAACATTATCTTCACCAACATAACTTGGCTTGCTATTATTAATCCAATGTCATCCTCTTCTCCTTGTATCATGGATATTGGCATTTTTCATATGCTGCATCAATATGGACAAACATTAGTTGTATATCAATTCATGTCATCGGAACTATAATCGCACGTTGTTATTGATGATAACTATAAATAAAACGAGTATATGTTATTAAACTTGCAAACACTATCGATCAAACTCCGATAGGAAAGAAGAACTTACAAGGATTTGTTCGCGTGATAAAGCCAAGGCCTTTTTTGCAAAAACCACCCTCTCGATAAAATTTATCCAAAATCCAAGATGCATGTCCCAGTAAGGTATCGGGTCCAAAACAGGGCCCGCCTGGTTTTATTGGACTACAGTCGAATTCATGGCAACCATAATCCAAAAATGCTTGTAACTGGTCGAGAGGGGCACCCGTATCGGCCACACACCAACCAGGCAACTACACAAACATGAAATAAATCTTATTGTTATGATGAAACTCAAGATTTACTTGAAAATTAAATTTTATATACTAAGGTAGTGGCTTACATTTTGGGTACGGAATGCAGCAGGGTTTTGGTTGCAAGAGCATAGAACAATAATGCTCAACACAAAACTAACAAGAAACACTGCCACACTGTTATTCACCATAATTGACGCCTTGTTTGATCGGTTTGCGTTTGTTTTTCTCCTTGTGTTATTCAACTCTCACTATTCCATTACTCAATTATATAGTTGCAATAATATGCAGAACCATTAAAATCTAATTGCTCATATTTAAAAAGGAAAATGATGATCATAATATAATGTTTAGAATTTTGTCAAATTTACTGCAAATTGTGGATGAAATTATATTATTGAATAATTATATTATTATTATACAAATGGTGATTTGGATTAAGTAGGTTGAACATTATCTTTCGAATTTTTCAGTGGCAAAAACCTTTCATTCAATGCCAAGCTTAAAATATTGATCGCTAATTTTAAGGTAATTAATGTTGATGTAAAATTATAGGAATCTAAAACCGCTAGTTTATTATTTGTCTGAGCATCTAAGTATATTTTCATTGAAAGTTTGAAAGATTAAAACATTGATTGCTCATTTTTTACGATATTCAAATTAATTAATCAATTAATTACATGTCTATGTATATTTTTGTAGAAATTTTGCAAGAGTAAAACATTGATTTCTAATTTTAAGGCATTTAAATTAATTAATTATATTGCAATCCAACAAAACTTGCTGATTTTCGTTGCAATTCAATTAGTATAAAATGATTTAAGTAAAATATGGTAATATAATGGATAATTAAGATTAATGGTCTGAATTAATCAAAATTATGTATTAAAAAAGTACTTATTAACTTACCAATTTCATAGGAATATTTATTACAATAAAAAGTTCAAAATTTTACAATCGAGTCAAAATTATTCAATTTTAGTCAAAAGATCACCTTCAAATATAACAGATAATAGAAAAATTGATACAAAAACCATACTAAATCAATATTGTCTTTGACTATCAAACAGAAATCGAGATAAAAATTTTAGTTTTGACCACATGTTAACAAGTTCTTCAATGTTACACTTGGATCCTTTCCCTTTCCGGGCAACCAATAGGCGATATGATTTTGCAGTTTAGTTCTATAATTTTAATATTTTGACAATTTTCATTATTTTTTGGTTAATTTGACAGAAAATTGCATGTGATTTACACATGAGAATTAAATTATAATTTTAGTCTTGTAACTTCAGAAGCATTGACATTTTTAGCCCCGTAACTGAGGAAAATTGGCATTTTTTTGTCGTACAAGAATTGATTTACATGACTAAAATTACAATTTAATTGGGTTATATGCAAAGAACTAAAATTGTCAAAATAATAAAGTTACAAAGCTAAATTGTAAAATTAATTTGTACAAAAAATTAAAAATATCACTTCCAGTAATTACAGAACTAAAATAATAATTTTCCTGTTAGAGGATATATAAAACATATCGATCAAGATTGATTGCCATTTGTTTAGGAAGAAACTGCAAAACACGCTTTTCATGAATCACACTATTTCTTCCTCTCATCAATTATTAGAAGATAGCTTCACAAGCAAGAGAAATTTTAGTTCGGATCTGGCTTGATCGAACCTAAATCAATCACATGATAAGTATAATATATTTGTCGCGTGATTGATGTACAGTTCAAAAAAAGTGACCAAACACATAACAAATGTAATATACTCATTTAGTGATTAATTTGATCAACCAAAACGTGATTCGGGCAAAAATTTTTCTATAAAAAATTACGTACCTCCATCTTTATTTGCTCTTCACATTACCATGTTGGGAGTACATTTGTAGGTGGGGGAGAAGAGGGGGCGCTAACACGTCTATTTCTTTGTATACTATATGTTTTTTCACAACATCGTCTTTATCTCGTTTTTTATCCACTTATTAGCCTTTTCTCGGCTCTCTCGTATATTTTATTCGTATTATTAGTTGTTATTTTTGGTATACTGTTGATGAAGAGGCATTTTTTTTCTTGATGCAATCACCCAACATATCATGCATACAAGAGAGAATTTTATTAATTAATTGAAGAAGGTGTTTTTCTTGTTGGAGCTTTAAACTTTGCAATTTTGATCGAGTCAAACAGTATTATTCGACTGTCGTATCTTGAAGAAAATAAATTATTATTAATACTGACAGACTAATGAAAATATTTTACTATAGTGGACTTTGTCTCGTTCATTTTCGATGAAGAATTTCATTTCCTAAAGCATGAATATTAAATAGTGGCAAGCCTATCGATTCAAGCGCAACAATGGGAGACGATTGATGAATTAATCAACACTTTAATATTCCATGTTTTTTATCATAAACATTTTACTATGTCAAGCACAGCAAGAAAACAAAAATATACACAAAACTAAGTAGTCATTGGATTGTGTATGCTTGGCGATTTGTCAACAATGGTTTTTGTTTGAAATTTTTACTCAACGTGGTTGGATCTAGTCTTCAAAACTTTCAGATGATATACCACTACAAAATAATAATAATAATAACAATAATTTTCTATATTATAAATAACTAATGTTTAAAAATCTTGATAAATCAATACCATTTATCACCGTCAGACAAATCCGATGCAAAATTTAAATTTTGACTACGGTTAATCGTCATTTACTATGATTTTATCAGTGGCCAAAATATTTGCCAGTTTTTAGTTGTAGCAAATATTTTGGCCTTCCTTGCGGAACAACGTTTAACAATTGTTATACTCTCTTGATAATTAATTAGTATCCGTCATAATTTTTTACTTTTAATTATAGTAATTAACTACAGTTAAAAGTCATATTTATTCTAGTCATCTACTCACCTACCAACACATTCTCAATGCACCTCAAATGTCGCAGAATTGATAAACAAATGTTGTAAGTTGGAGAGACAATGTTTGCAGGAGAAAAACCAAGAAAAATTCGACTAAGAATAAAAAATGTAAAAAGAAGAGAATCCTGGTTTTGTAGATGCAATTTGCCTACTATCATAAATAGAAAATTTAAATTAAACAAAATCTTACATATTAGAATGACAAAATCAGCTAAACATTATGTTGTATTATCAATATCCTTCGTATTACAAACACTGTACTAACTTTCTTCAACTAAGCGAAGACGAGATTCGATATTAGAATAAAAATTCTAATGAAGAAAATTAATCTCTCTTTGTTATTTCTCTTCTGCTTGTTAAGTGATGTTTATGTCTATGAAGCAAACTCCAATTTAGTTGGTCAAAAACAAGTAAGTTCATCTTTATTTGTGTTTTTATAATTAGTATTTGGTTTTGCTGACAATTACAAATTCTGTTTTTTTTTTTTATTTGAAATAAATCATGTTAGATCTACAATAGTTGGTGCGTCGCAAAAGCAAATGCTTCTTTTATTAAGTTACAAGGATATATAGATTATGGTTGCGGCGTTGTGGACTGCACACCTATTCAGTTTGGCGGTACATGTTTTGCTCCTAACACCATAGTGAACCATGCAAGTTATGTCCTGAATATACTCTACAAACTTCGTGGTGTATGCAACTTTGAGATTGGCACATCAATCGCAATCGATCCCTGTACGTAGCTCTTCCTCCCCCCCCGGGCACCTACTTATTTATTTATAAGGATAATTACACCACCCTCCCCTTAGAGCGGTGTAATTACATGTAAAATCCTAATTAAATCAGTATCCTTAATATTTGTTTTCATATAACAAATAGATCCCTCAGTTAGTCGAAGTTAATCGAATTTACTTATATCAGAAGCAAGATTGAATGAAATTCGATAAATTTTGACTAATGAATAGATCTATTTTGTTATACATAAACAAACATCAAAAGAAGTAATTTTCCACCCTACGGGGTTTATATTTAATTACAAAAAAAAAAAACTCATGGGATAGAACATAATTATTCCTTATATATATGTCTATATATATGTTTATGTATACACGCATACTAACTTTTGATAATTGTTTGTATGATTCATTTTGTGTTGTCTTGATGTAGCTTATGGAAGTTGCAAGTATCCATGAGTGTGGAGAAAATATTCAAGCATTGTGCAATAACAACAATGAGATGACTTTCTATGGTATTTGTATTCAATTAGTATGTTAAGAAATATCAGATAATATTTAGTATATTTCAAATGTTTTGTATAAGTACGAATATGCAAGTGTTTGTGCCAACATATTGTGTACATTATATATTGTTTCGGAAACACATTAATGATTTAAATTTGAAATACTTCATTCAGTAATGGATTGTTAGAACTATATGAAGACCCAAAATTCTTCTACTGACGGAAAATCATATTTGATCGCATTACCCTTTATATATATATATATTCTATATGTATATCTGGTAAAGTTCATATTATCCCTTGTGATTTCAAAATGTTCAAATAAGTCCATGTGATAAAAAAAATATCCTATAACTCCTGTAAAATTTAAAAAGGTGCATACTGGTCCCTGATGTATTTGAACATAAGTTTGATGTTGCAATGACAAAAATATCATTTTTAAATTAATGGCCTATATTTAATCTGACTTAAATTTATGGCTCAAATTTAATTATGCTTATCAAAAATTAAAATATATTATTTAATATATTATATATAATTATATATTTTTTAATAGATATATATATATTATTTGTATCTATATATCCTAAATCTGATTTTTTTCTCCTCCCATATCTCCGACATCCGACCACCTTTCGGAGTAAGCTTACCACCGTTGGAAAGCCCGTCTAACGGCAAGCATTTTGATACCCCATCCACTGCAAAATATACATACTCAGTAGCATTTTGGGCGCGTGAAATATAATTCTAAAGGCTAGGAAGTAAAGTGTACATTTTTAAATTTTATAAGGGGTTCTATGGTATTTTTCTATCCCAGGGACTTATTTATATATTTTAGGTATCACAAGGGGGTAAATATAGATTTTATCATATATATATGCCAGTTGCACGAAGCATGTAATAAAATTAGGTCCACCACTTTGGAAAATTCTGATAAATAATGAACAATATTAATTTATTACGAAATTTATAACAAGATGCAATTTTTCTTGAAATTTATCATAATTATAAATATTTCTTGAAATTAATGTTTATCTATCAAATACCCTATAATAAACTGTCACGATGTATTCGTGATATGATTATTATTTTTAAGGATTTTGATGATTTTTTAAGTAATAAAAATATATTTATAATTATGATAAATTGTTGGAAGGTCGGTTGTAATTTATTATAAATTTTATTATATTGTACATAGAATACTAATTATTAAAAATGGGGGGAAATAGCTCCCAAACAAAGCGTTGGAAATGTTATTGTTACGTCACTGAGGGGCTTCTAAAAACACGGGGCCTTGACCAAGACTACATGCTACTATTTCAAAACCTCGACAATATTACGCGTAAACTCTGATGAACTTTCCAGAGAAATAACAGAGGGGAAGAAGAAAAAGGAAAAGGGATTTTTCTTAACTGTTTCACGAGGAAATGAAATTCGGAAAATCTGAGTTAACAGGAATGTGGAATTGATCCTTCAGGTTTGTAATCTCTCTTATGCTTAGTTTGTATTTTTCTTTTTTGTTTGATTATGTGCGAAATTTGAGCTTTTCAATGTAACAAATTGTTATGGATCTGTTTCACCTAGTTGAACAATCTTATCATATTCTATGCGGCTTTCCTCTTTTCCTTAATTTCAATGTGAGAATGTGACCCAATTTTGTCATGAATCCATCCTCCGCCGTGGTTCCTTTTTGTTTTCATTTTTTTGTTTATTTGAAGCATCTGAAGTGCAGCAGTTGTTTCACAAATGCCTTCGGTTTATTTTATCAGATTTAGTTGCGTGTGGACTAAGCATGAGTTATATTGTCTAAGCTGCGTGTTTTACTGATTTTAGCTGTTTTCTGTTTGGTTCAGCATTTCCGGACTCGATGTTGTATTTGACGTTGAAATGGAGTTTGCATGGAAATGCTGAAGAAAAATAGTAGTAAACTTATTCTAGAGTTGAGGGGCTTTGTGATTTTTATAAGACAGTAGGATGGAAAAGAAAAGAGTGGAGGAACAAGAGGGAGTACCTGTTGCACTGCCTAAAGTTGATAGATTTGGATTTGTAAAGCAGGAAACTAGTGCTACTGATGGGCCAACAAAGAGTAGATCAGCCTTGGAACACGAGAGGTATGCTTTTCTGCTGAAGTGCATTTTGTTGTATCTACACTATGAATTTAGCTGTAGCTTTTTCTGGTGATTGATGCGATTGTGTCCTGCATCATTTTATTCATGCTGCATAACTTGTTTGCTCAGATATTATTAATGAATGTTTGGTATTTGCTGCACCTTCTGATATCAGGTCGACTGAGTTCACCACTTTACTCTTAAGACCAAGTTATTTGTGCTTTTTCTACAGGAGGCATGAGCATTATTTTTCTGCCGACTTTCTAGGATTATAGGTGTCTCCTAAATCTTGATCAATTTACGGGCAGCTTGATCAGAAAGTTAGAAGCTGGAGACCGTATTTGGATGCATAATTATTTAACTTATTTTTTAAGGTGTGTGGTAGCCATAACTTTTTAGCATTTGAACTGGTAATGCCAAAAGTAGGATGTTGACTGATTCTCTATTGATGTTGAACACAAAGAAGGAACTATTTGGAAAACCAATTTCTAAAAGGAACGTATAATTAATCAATTTCTCAAAGACTCCGTGTAACTTCCATTTTAGCAGCGGACTCAAGCTGCTTGTGTAAATTGCTATATGGATTGTCACCCTCTTGTTTGAAGGCACAACTTACCAGACTGCTTTGATGTTTAACGAAATTCTAAATTCTGGCGGTAGAACAACAAAGAATTTGAGAGCTCGCTTTCAAGTTTTGAGGCCAAAGAAAAAGAATTGTTAGAAGCGCTAGCCAAGGAATTTGATTGAATGGGTGATTTAGGTTAAGGATTCCACTGAGATAAAAGTCCTAGCAAAAATTTAGTGGTTTATGTTAAACAAAGAAGACACTGTAGGCATGACCAGTTGGCTGTGTGTTTGAAGAGACAATTAACCGTTAAAATTTATAATAGCTGATATTCTGTGGTTTGACTTTGTATTTTGTGGTTCCTGACTGTCATTATACTTGAGTCCTGAACTGATAACTAAATAGATTTACATGCCAAAGAAATTGTAGTGTATTCAGAATTGGGGAAAGCATAACTGGAACCGGCCCAGGAGGAAACCAAGAAAGTTCTGCAAATAACAGTACAACTGAAACTTCACGACATATCTGTTTGATGGAAACAACTGAAATAAAATGAATTATTTAAACTTTCTTACTGACTTAATCAAGGCTTACTTCTCCAGTTTTATGTCTTGGCGGGAGTCTGTTGTACTTCAGAGAGCTTTCCCCAACATTTGCTTTGCTTAAACCTGTGTCCTCATTTTGATTCAGAAGAAATGGTTGAGGTCATCTTTTCCAGATAATACACTTCACTAATTCAGATGAATTCCACACATCATAATGCTATTACATAAATATCCAATTTTCAGGGAAGAAAGAAGAATTAGAAAATGGAGAAAGATGATAGGGGTTGGGGGAAGTGATTGGAAGCATTATGTTCGGAGGAAGCCTCATGTTGTCAAGAGGAGAATAAGGAAAGGAATTCCGGATTGTCTACGAGGACTTGTCTGGCAATTAATATCTGGCAGTCGGGACCTTCTGCTTATGAATCCAGGAGTCTACGAGGTAAAGACATCTTCTTTTTGGCCCTTTACATGCCCCCAACCCTATTTGATTCAAAATGTCCATTGCAGAAAAGATAAAAGAAAAGGTTAATGTTATGTATTGCAATTTCTTTTTGGGATGTGCAATAACGTTATTGAGTGGTTTGATCTTTCACCTAAACATAGAGTTGTATTACGATGGCTTTTTTAGTTGATTCAGTGTCTCTCAAGTTTTACAACTTAAGCTAATAGCCTAATACAACATCCTTGGAAAACTAGATTATTATCTAAGCTATGCTCATATAATGGTTCAATCTTGCCTATGATTTGCATTTGCTATTCTTCAGAAGGTGCTTTTATCTTCAGTTCATGGTAAACAAAATTTGCATGAGAAATGTACCTTCGGATATTCTCATCTTTTATTCTCCTGTTCTCATTTACTTTATTGGTACTTAGTATGGAAACAGTAATTTAGTTTACCCGTGACACCACTTTGCAAGTAGGATCTGCTTAGTGATAAAAGAGAAATCCAGTTGATTGCAGGTATAAATAAGATAACATAAGACGACAATCAGAATTACTGAACTTGACCTGAAGCCACCAAGTGCCATCCACTAGACAATTTGTGCATCCAATCTTGAGATGCGGTACTTTCATGCATATTGCCTGTTTTTAACCACTTAATTTGCAGTTTCTTTAAATATGCAGGAATTTTAGACAACTTGCGATTTATGATGTCTGGAATTACTAGAATTGTAATAAATTCACCTTGAATTACTGGAATTGCAATATTTCGCCTTTCCCTTCCTTTATACATTGAAAGTGAGTGAATAGGAGGTATTTCAAGGTATTTTGGCTGTATTACAATCTTCTTCACATTTGATTGTTCTCCAAATAAAGCAGGTCTTTATTATATGTATTGCATCATATTTGCCTGTTTGCTGCAGCAACTAGTCATCTACGAGACATCTGCTTCGGAGCTAGATATTATCAGAGATATTTCTCGCACATTTCCTTCACATATTTTCTTCCAACAGAGACATGGTCCAGGGCAAAGATCCCTTTATAATGTTCTGAAAGCATACTCCGTCTACGACAGAGATGTTGGCTATGTGCAGGTTTAAATATTATCAAAGTCAATCATCTAACCAGCTACTAGATTTCTCAGCCATATGTTAATATTGTAATACTATTGGTTGCCTAAAATAATATTGGTTGCAGGGCATGGGATTTGTGGCAGGTCTGTTGCTTCTCTATATGAGTGAAGAAGATGCATTTTGGTTATTGGTAGCGCTATTAAAAGGAGCCGTTCATGCTCCTATGGAAGGATTATATTTGGTATAGTATAATTTGATATTCCAATATGTCAGATATGATCAGTTTAGATCATCATTGCTCTAGGGTCAAAAAGTCTTGATCTCGTCACTAATTCTGATGAACTGCCATATAGGCCCCTGTGACTTTGCCAAGCAGCTTTTACAAGAAGTTGACTATTTCATGTTTGTAGTACTGTTGTTTGCATGAGAACTTCTGCTTCAGGCATGTCAAAATCTTGAGATCTATAGTTTCAATAAACAGAAGAATCTAAGGCCTTGGGGATCATATTGTATTGGTTGTGGTACTTGTTACTGTGAGAGAAATTTTCTCTGTCTTAATTAATCTTGTTCTTGGAAAATGTTTAAACCAGCTTGCTTTCTTTTAGTGAAGAATTAAGTTTTGGACTGGTTGCTGGGTTTGGTAGAATCATATGATTATTGTTCTTTGATTTTCCTAAAACTTGAACTTAAGTTGTTAAAGAATAGTATTGCTATGTTTTTGGCAACATATGATCTTCACTAGTTTAATCATGTGGTACTATTTCAGAAGCCATCAGAATCCTTAAACTATACACTGCCACCCTTCCCTCATCAAAAAGTGCCCATTGTACCTGACAGAAAAAATATAATCCTTAATATAACATGAAGTCAAAACCTATTACAAACCACTAAAAACTTTCCCATTCCTCAGAGGCCCATCTGCTTGAGTCAGAGCTCCTTTTGACAAATGCGTTTGCAATCTCTGACAGGAAGTAACCATCTCATTCTACCAGTCTTATGAGCTTTCTTCTATGAAAGGATGTATTGCTCAGCTTGGCTTGTATTCATTTAAGGATCATCCATAACTAGCAGTTGAATTTAATTATATACCTTCATAAAAGTTCTGGTCACTCTTAGTTTTGAGTGGATCAGGATAGTAGGCAAAGACATAGTCTCATACTGGTTTTGAGTTATTTTGCATTCTTTAATGTTTTAAAAGTTGCAATCCAAGGTGCTAGTAGCCTTTATATAACATTTGAGTTTAAAGCTTACTGTTGATTTCTCGACTTAAAAATAGCTTCTTTCATGGAACTGGGATGACGTGGTTTTTCTTGGAGCTTAATGCATTGGACGTGGCATTTCCCTTGCAGCTCAGTTTCTTACTTGCACCTCTAGTTGTTGAAATGGTTGTTAATAATATTATCATGTAATTGTCTCTTATCATATGTATTTGCAATCAATTTGAAGCCATGTGCATTGCAGGTTGGACTGCCTCTTGTACAGCAATATCTTTTTCAGTTAGACCATTTGGTCAAAGAATACTTACCAAAGTTGGGAGAGCATTTTGCCCAAGAAATGATCAATCCTAGCATGTATGCAAGCCAGTGGTTCATAACGGTTTTTTCATACTCGTTTCCATTCCATTTAGCTCTTAGGATTTGGGATGTCTTTCTTTTTGAGGTCAGTCTCTGTCTTACTTTATGAGGTTAGAGGACAATTGTTTTATAATTACCCATTCAAAGTTTTGCACATTCTGAATTGTCAGTAACCTTTTGTCAGGGTGTTAAAATTGTATTTAAAGTTGGTTTAGCTCTGTTGAAATACTGCCATGATGATCTGGTATGTTTTATCCTCTCTCACATCTGAATTCTCCTTGTTTCTTATCCTCCTTTTCTTTTGTGGCTTAATAACAATTTTTGTATGTCAACAGGTAAAGTTACCTTTTGAAAAACTTATACATGCACTACGTAACTTTCCCAATGACGCCATGAACCCTGATATGTTACTACCAATGGCCTACTCAATTAAGGTTCGCCTTCCTGTCCACTCCCACTGAGTACATGGCATGTGATTAGTGGATCTCTGCAATAGACCTCTTGGATGCTTGATGTAAATCATCTATTTATAACGCTTGCATGCTTGGGACTGTGTTGTCAGCCATCGCGTAATTGAAACAGTAAATAGTTGCTAGAAGAATCTGATTGGTTGAATTATCACTATACTCAAGAAAAAAGAAAAACATATAAAGCTCGTGTAATATAGCCCTGTTTGCTGAGTTGTTCTACTCCTTGATTATTTCTCTTCCATTCATGGACATAATTGGCCGATACTAGGTCTCAAAGCGATTGGAGGAACTGAAGGAGGAATATGAGAAAGAAAACGGCAAGCTATCTGACCGTATTAGACAGAAGCTGCAGCCATCTTGAATGATGCCAATGCACCCTGCTACTGTGGGGCTGGGCAAACTTGTGAAATAGTAATTGATTCTTTTATTCTTAGCTGGTCTTAACCAGTTCATCTACGGGATTGTACATAGAACCCTGCAAATGAGCCAAAGGAGTTTTTGATTTCCGTCTTTTTTTTTAACCTCTAGTTAGCCTGTAATTTTACATGAATTTAGATGCTTGTATAGAACTGGAATTGTGGTTGTTAATGAAGAGAGGAAAATGCCATCATCCTTCCAAGTTTTGGAGACTGGTTGACTGGTGCAATCAACATCATGTATTTAGCCCTATATCACAGCATTAACTATTTTGTGAACTATAATCTCAGTGATCAGAAAAGTTGTAGTTACATTAACAAAAACAGTAAGGATTCCAGAAAAACAGGTTAATAGAGGTATAGGTAAGAAACAAGGGAAAACTGAAATGGTGATCCCATTGCAGCTGACCAGCAAAATCAAATCTATCCTGATCTGTGGATTTTGTAGGCTGAATGTTTGACACCCAAGATAAAATCTGATTCCCAGGCTGAATAACTTAATAGTTCGGACACAAAACTTTATTATGAAAGGGTTTGTATTCGAACTTTGGCGTGTACATGTGTTGGTGGGAAAAAGAAAAGGTAAAATCTGGGGAACCACTGCATAATGGCCTACAGCCAACTTGATGGACCAGGCTGTCACAACTCATACTGGATGGCTGCTGAGTTTGTGTGCTTGCATCATTTGGGGCCGACATCATACTTTAGTTCAACAAACATTCATCTTCACAACGCTATTGCAAATTCCTTAATGTGAGACCCTATAATAGATGATGATCTTTTTTGCCTTCTCTTTTCTCTTACACTTAGTTTGAATTCATTAAATTTGTTTGAAATATTTCTTATTACAAAAAATTTTAGATCCCTGAACTTTCTTTGACTACACCATATTAAGTAATTTGAAACTCTTTTGTCAAATTCTTACGTCAAGATTCAAATCTTTCAATTCAAATTCAGCTTTATTGGATATACATTGATGAAAAATTTGTACATCATCAAACAATATCAAGAAGCTAAAGAATGCGCCAGTATCTATACAGTACCCTTATTTGTCTCCGGTTTCTCGCAAGAGGCACCATTTCCATCACAAAACAACCATTTACCTATAAAATTTCTTACAATAATGAAGAAAGGGGGCGGGTGGGGGATTTAAAAAGAAACTAAATAATCGGAGAAATAAAAAAGAAGCCTCAGTTACGACCTATATATCCCGTAACTGCACCGTTCTTTAGACAAATCCTCCTTGATCAAATACCACATCTATTCTTTGTCCACCAATGAATATCTCTCCAAAAGATTGAATGTTATGTTCAATAATTCCTCTTGCTGTCTGACCTTAGATCTTGATTATCACTTTTATCAGTGTCATAGTTATCCCGTTGGGAATCCATTTCTATGCTACTTGCTCGGGCTCTTCTGTGCCTCCGGTCCTGGACAATTCAAGTACATAACAACCAGACATGTCACTTCCATTCTCAATTCATTTAGTTCTCAGACCAACGTATTACTATGAGGGTAGATGGTTCAAGTATTGATTGATCAGGAAACACTGAAACAGACACTTGCGACCATAATCAAATAAAAGTGCAAAAACATGGTTTTCAACATCGTGTCAAAATATTCAAAAACGGGTCTTGTTATACCAGAAGGGAAAAAGGAACATAGTTGTTTAGTTGATGTTTTGGCATTCACCAAATTGCCTATGCAGAATAAACCACACATAAATAATTAATCCCGTTATTTCTTGTAGTCAGTCAGTGTTTGTTGGTTTTGGTGGATGGCATTCCATATGCACAAAGTGCGATACTTATCACTTATCAATATTTTTCATCCCTTCCTAATTTCATTTCAGAAGATTCGGTTCCTTCGGATGAAATTATGTTTTCCTTCACTTTGGGTGTTCTTTAGAGATTGAGAAAAGGGTGGAACACACATCTTCTGGAGAACGTTAAAGTTGACATCAATCATCAAGTAACAAGATACAAGATTTTATTCGTAAATATAGCCTGAGGAAGAAAAAGTAGCTGAAATAGTTTGAGGGAACTAGGAAATATGGAACACTGACCTCTCTTGGTATGGGATATTCTTCTGATTCAAGCATCCGGACAACTTGGCTCATCCTTGGTCTCTTATCGGAATCTGGATCAACGCATCTCAAAGCAGTCAAAAGAGCCCTTTTCAGGGCTTTAGTTGATGGCTGCAATTCCATGTTTGGATCTACCACTTCCTCTGAGCGCCTACTTCCAACCATCATTTTCAGCCAGTCAACCAGATTAACCTGCAAGTATTCAATGTTTTAATTGAAAGAACAGAAACCAAGAATCATCAATACCATACCAGCAGTTTCAAGGCAGACAAATGAGAGAGATCAAAAGAGGAATAATTTTTGTTGATTGTCACCTAACAAAAACGTAGGAGCTCACAATGAAACATCCTTCATATGAAGGAAAGATTTGCTTGTTCCGTTCATTTTTTCAAAAATAACCATGAAATCTTTATCAAAGTTACAGAAGGAAGCCTTACGCATATTTATTAAAGAGATTAATCCTGAGGCATGTGGGATGTGGATTTTCCTTCATGCAGTAGATAAGAAAAATCTGAACGGCTGCATAAACTTCAAGTGATGGGCGTGTCTGCTTAATTTTCCCATCAAAGACCATTGGTAGCAACAAGTATTCAACAGATCCAATTTTATGCCTATTATGTTAATTTCAATAATACAAAACGCGCTAACAAAAGTATAGCATATTTACCTCTGGAGCAGGACGCCCATAGTCCACAGGATCTCTCCCTGTGATTGCTTCTAATAGTAAAACCCCAAAGCTATAAACATCACTCTTTTCATTTAAAAGGCCAGAATTTGCATATTCTGGAGCCACATATCTGAAAATTATGTGAAAAGAAAATGAGAGAATAGAGAATGTGGAAGGCAAAGTTGCCAAGCAACAAATATAGAAAACAAAGATGAATACTAACCCAAAGGTCCCCATGACTCGAGTTGTTATGTGACTTTCCCCAGCACCAAGCAGCTTGGCCAGACCAAAATCAGAGACCTTAGCATTGAAGTTTTCATCAATCAAAATGTTACTCGACTTTATGTCTCGATGAACCACTTTTGGTTCAATTGCTTCGTGCAAATAGGCAAGACTGCGAAAAGGATGCCATAAGGAATGATATAAATAATGCCAGACACAAAAATTACAACCAGAGATTTGCTTGTACGGAAAGCAAAATAAAAAAATAAACAGCCTAACCGACTTACGCTTTGGCTGTTCCAAGAAGAACCTTCATCCTGGCCTCCCACGTAAGAAATCCGTGTTGCCGCATAGCTCCATGAAGCCACTGTTCTAAGTTACCATTGTTAACATACTCGTATACAAGCATCCTGAAATGTTAAGTTTGAGTTACACGAGACCAATTTAAAATGTTAAGCAGATACTGATCTCAACAGAGGTATACTCAAGCCAATCCGAAATGTTTGCCTAAAATGGATCTATCATGTTAAAATCAGAAGTTTAGATCTGGATGCATTTCACTAATGCAGGTCCGTAAAAATGTACTCGTGCACAAATAAACTCATAACCAACAAGTTCATGCAAAGCAACTCTTCATTGCCTTAGAAAGCCAAAATACAGCTGCAAAACCTGTAACAGGGTCACATTAACAAGCAGTACCTGTGAGTTCCTTCAATACAATATCCTAGAAGTCTAACCAAATTTTTGTGCCTCACATGGCCAATAGCTTCTACCTCCACTCTGAATTCCTTCTCTGCTTGACCTCTGGGCAGAATAATACAAATATATTAGCTTTAGGAAACCGACAAGAAAGGCCACCTATTAAAGATTTCATTAACAGAAGAATAATCTTGAACTCACAGGTTGTTGAGGAGCTTTTTAACAGCCACAGGAGTACCATTGATAAGATGTCCTCGATAAACAACTCCATATCCACCCTCCCCAATAACATTCTCTTTCGAAAATCTGTTTGTGGCAACTTGAAGGTCTCTTAAAGTAAACCAATGACCCCAACCCAAGTGCGAAAATTCAGGCAGACCACTCAAAGGAGAAGGAGCAGTTATTGGATATGAAGAAGATGGTTTATTTGCATATGTTCCTGAACTCCCTTCTTCTCCTGATTGTGATCCGTAATAATCTTTATCAATATGATGGAATGAACCCGATTGGCTGCTGCTATCTGCATTGTTTACTTTTGGCATTCCCAGATGGACCATGACCTTGTCTGATTCTTTATCACTTGATTTGTCATGAATGGTGAGAAGAATCCCATCATGCGGAACAAATTCATTAGTTGATACCTGCTCTACTCGTACTTCTTTAATTTCTTTTGAAACAGTCGGTATTTGGCCAAGCGGAAGCTTTTCTTGGGCTTTTCTTAGTTTCTTTTGTGTAGTAAGATAAAATGCCAACACAAAGAGGATAAACACTATCAGTATACCAACAATGATTCCAATAACTTCCCAGACTTTGAGACCGAAAAAGCCAACATTCTTAGAGAGTTCCGCATTAAGATCAGAAGCCATCCTTGAGATCTCAAAAGAACCTGCAGAATTAGCACAAGGAACACCAAGTTGTACACTTCTGTTTTCCAATGCGCAATGTTCAGCATGAAATTCATACTTTACTATGGTATTGCAATGAATTCTTCTATCTTTTTGTCTACCATTTCACAGTTTGAGGCCTTTGTTAGACAAATATATAATTTCTAAGACAAAACTTACTAATGCCCATCACAAAGATGAGGGGAGTAGCTTGCTGACTGTTGAGGCTAAACAGTGTTTCAGATTGTGAAGGCAACTTTAAAAATCAGTTGTTCTCCAGAAAAAAAGAGAAGTACCAAACATCTCAAATGAATACCGAAGAAGGGTCACCACATAAAAGAGATCGAATGGGGGTTCTTATAATCACCAGGGGGTCTTCTGGCCATAGTTGGAGCTCCGAAATTACATTTCTATCTCTCATAAGGTGGTTGGCAGCCTAAATTACAATAAATTTTGGTTACTGTCATTTACAGAGCCATTTGCAACCTAAGATACATCACTTTCAGTTATGTAATACTCAACATTTTGCATAGCTGCAAATTGGAGCTCTAGACCAACGGCAATTTCATAAAATCAACTTCTTCAGTATCAAGCTTTACAAACATCAATTATTGTGAACGATATTTCACTAATATTAATACTTAGAGAATCATTTTGGAACAGTGTGTCCAAACTTTCCCAAATGCGACCATCCAATCCATCACAACCAACAATAACTCATTAGCTCATTATTTCTTGTAAAGGCATCACCTGTGCAGGTGAGAAAAAAGTGGAAACAAAGTAGAAATAAGCAATATGGTGGCCAAATTATTATAGCCAAGATAACAAAAGTAGATCAACAAATTTAAATAAATGCTAAACAAAAAGAGAAAAAGTATCCCAAAACGCTTCGTAAATCTTACCTCTCCAAAAACAGGATACACGAAGATTCCCTTCAAAGCCCAGATCTTGAAAACCGCTTTACCATACTATTTCCATGAACTGCAAAAGAGAAGTCTTTAACAGCAGATCTCTTCCCAAGAAAGCTCAAACATCAGAGCTCAACACGCCAACATTTCAAGAACACCCAACCTTTACTCAAAGAACGCCTCAGAAATGGCAAATCTGAATGAATTTCCTTTCTGGGAACTCACCACACCACAAGATGTGAGTGCTTTTGAACCCCACCAATCCTTGAAGACACTTACCCAGATAACAACAACAAAAGGGCTGTAATTGCAAAGGCAGTAAAGGTACATAGAATGCTAAATGGTGCTGATAATTAACAGTGCTGGTAATGGACTGATGATGCTTGCGATGCTTTCAGGCAAAGAATATGAATATGATCATCAACACATGTAATAAAAATAAACAAACAATAGAATGAGAGAGAAATAAGGAAGCCTGGAGTTATCAGTGGTAGGTGATGAGAAAATGCCTTAGTAACATTTTACACGACAGTAAAATGGAAGCATGGGGAAAGACATGGAGAGGAGAGGTATCCCTTCCACTCCCCAGCTAGCCAAAACCTTTTTTATATTTTTAATTAATTTTCTTTGATCATGACATGTTTACCGAACAAACACAGAAAATAGTCAAGTATGTGTTCTTTTCTTGAACTAAGTCAATCAGTTCCATGTCATTAAAATTGCACTATCCGTTCCTTTAAGTATGGAGTGTTTTCATTTCAGGACTCACAGTTTACGGATTTAATAATTAAAGCCCCAAATATTTGAAAAATAGGGAAGAAATGGTCCTCCCAGTGACCAACTGTTGTGTATGTCAAAAGTCGCACAATGAGCAACGCATACGCCTTTGGGTGAGAAAAATGTCGTTGGGATGCCAAAAGTCATAAGCCTAAATCCATTTGGAAACCGTAATTTCATATTTATCAAATCCACCCTTTAATTCAGCCAATATTTTTTTGTTGAAAAAAACTATTGAAAACAAATCAAAGATTGATGGTAATTGAAGGAGGAAGAACATTGATTCTGAGGATGGTGCCGAGGAACTTGCATTTGAACCACTTAGCCAACCTTAAATACAGTAAATTTCTTGAACTTTGTAAATGATTTTGAATGTTTATATAATTAGGGTGGTAAACAACACGTAAGCTAAAATGGTTAATATGGAATTTTATGGTAAAATATGTAGCATTTTTAATCAAAAAATCATAGTTTCTTGTTGCATTTGACGAGTATGATTATCGTGCTTATCTATTTTGCAAACATGTGTCAGCCCCCTGTTTATTTGCCCTCCAAATTGCTGAACTGGCTGTGCACGTGAGGCAGATACACATATTTGTTTTTATCAAGATTTTAACATCAATGAGTGGGAGGACCATCTTTACTTAATAGCCTATAAATCATGGGATTTAAAGCGCAATACTCTCTATTTAATGGGATGGATGGTGCAATTTTACCTAAAAGTCAGAATAGACAAAACTGTTCTTGCAAAACTGTTTTGTAAGAACTCACGTATACTGCCAGATATTTCTAAACTTCATGGGAACTAATGGTTCAATTTTAATTACCGAGGTAGATTCATTTTCCTTTTCCTTTTTGTCGTTATATATATACATTTCTGATCCGACTCGAAATCGCAGTTCGCACTCCAAGCTTGTTATCTGCCTTCCGTTCCCGACCACCGATATTCTGAAAATGTGAAACAAACGTTACCTAGCCGAGAAGAGTCCCGGCGAAGATACTCCGACGCCCAAGTCAGTTTTCATCACAATAAAATATAATTTTCACAGAAAGAAACCCCTCCAGGAAATCCTCCCCTCACTCCCCCATTCTCAAAAGTGAAAAAAATTACCTTCTTCTTTGGGATTTTCTCCCTCTTATGCTAATTGCACCCACGTCGTGCTGACGTGTTTCCCCACGTCTTCATGTATGCTCTCCCCATCACGCATACGGTGCTAAGTGTCCGAGGTTATGAGCATTAATTGTGCCATAAATACATAATCCTCAAGGAGTTAACTCCCGGTCAAATACCTTAAAGCCGTGAAGTCCCTTTTGCCCTTCTTCAGGAGGATATATTGGTCTTTTCCGGAAATGATCCTCATCAATTTCTAAAACATATTATAAGATATTTTTTAAAAAAATATTAGCTAAACGTTTAATTTCTTATCTTCTTGTTTTCTCTTCATCTATTCTCATTATTCTCTTCTTTATCATAATCACAACATTCTCTTCTCCACCTAAGATGCCGGCTTCGACGCCTCCACTAACGCTGTCCACTTCTCCACCTCCAGTTAGGCTGCCGGCGCCTCTACCCTATGTCGCTGCCGACACGTCAGCCGCTCAAGCTGGTAAAGGTAAGTTACGCCATTGACCCTTTTCATAGTGCACCATAATCGCTAGTCTTTTGAAAAAATTAAGCATATCCATGGAATGTACAGATGAGCTAATATGAGTGTGAACCTTTAAAAGTATTATTCCTCGACAGGAATAAAAAGCATGGGAGAGGCAAAAATGAGGAAGACAAAAGCGTAATCTTACCTGTACCTCTTTACCTCCTAAAGTCGCGCTTTACATGATGCCTGGGCACCTAAAACCGGACAAAACTGGAGAAAAGGAACTAGAGAAAGGACCCCCTTTCCCGCCCAATATCAGTCTTCATATTTCCAAGTCCCACTGAAGAAAATACAGAAGAGTGCTAGGCCTCAGGTTTCATCCATGGCTTCTCGAACAGGTATATACATATGCGTGTATATACATATGCGTATAAAATCAGATAGACTTTCCTTACCCCTTTTTATTAGCGTATTTTGAATTCATTTGGCGTGTAAATGCAGTTGATCTCTGGGCAGAAATTGTGGGAGAAAAGGATAATCAGCGATCAGTTGGAGTTGCAGAGCCGGAAATGGCCGTCATTTACCAGAGGAAAAAGGCAGAGGTTATGCCTCAGAAAGATGTGCCGAGGTTTGTTTCTGGCGTGGGGTCGTATGTGTGTGTTTTTGGTTTTTGTTTTTCCTTTTCCCGACAGTGATTTTGTAGTTGGTTCAGAGCTTTTGTTTGTTTATTTTCATGCAGGAGGCAATCGAATTCAAGTACTGGAAACCGGAAAAGTATAGCGCCGGTTACGCGAGTCAGTTGGAATCGGTCCCTTTCCACCAGGTCTTGCCCAAATATCTGGGCTTTTAATTTCTTTTGAAGCAATTAATACTTGCGACAAGTTATGTTGAACTACGCTTGAATTTGCTACGAGATTTAAATTTCCTTCTCTAGGAAGTGAGCAATGGGCTTTTATCTTGTATGTTGGATGAATCCCAACTGTTTACTTTTGTTGATTCATTGGTTATTTTAACTTATGGGATTAGTTTTAGGAGCTAGCATACTAGTCATTGTAAGTGTTAATTCATAATGGATAAAAAGAGTGAGCAACCTAACAGGTTAAACCTTATTTTCCTACTGACAGAGGGAGAACAAGCATTGCTGCAACAGCATGCGTGGATCATCAACCACAACAAAGGAAACCTGGAAGAAAAGTTAAACCCCCTCTTCCTAGAGTAAGGCTAGCTTAGATTTTCACCTCTTCAAATTTCCCTGACTACACTTGGCTTTGAAAGTTGGCCCTTTGAATTAGTATCTTTTTGAGTGGATTATCAGCATCATTTTTTTTTTATATTGGTCATATGTGCCATAGCAAAATATCCGTATCATTTTCAGATCTACTTACAAATTTTAACCTATGCAGGAGTGACGAAACCAGAAAATAAACTAATTGTCTAGAGAATTGAATATACCATGATAAAAGCTTGTAAATATTCATTTGATCATTCTTAACATACCCTTTTGGTGTGGACAGGGAAAAAATGCACAACCTCCCAATTATGATAAAGAACGGGCATATTTTCAAGAGGTTGATGCCTTTGAATTGCTAGAAGAAAGCCCCTCACCCAAGAAACCTGGTACTTGGGCCAGGGGCGCCCAGGTTGATAATGCTGTCATACCACATTTGTCCTCAGTATTGCAGAAATGGCTAATCTCCAAGAAACTAAACCGAAAATATGCATTTCCTGGTTCGCTTTCTAGAATACTGGAAACTCCTGTATTATCCAAGGATCCTATTTGTCACGATAGTTTTTCATCTTCGACTATGAAGAAACCAGGAAAAGACTATCCCAAAGTTTATTTGAGCTTAAGTTCCATCCAGCAAACGTCTAACTCAAGCTTGAATGATAAACAATTCACTGGAATACCCATCCAGGAGACATGTGAAGATATTGAAGGTGAAGTTAGAAAGCTCTCATTGACTTCAAGGCCTTCATCCTTGGATGGCCAGGGTTGGAATTCGTTTACAGCCCTTTTGACTGCTTGCGGGCAATCAATGCCTTCCACACTGACAGAAATGTTATTGAGTTACTGGTCTGTTTCTCTCTTCTTATGTTACTGAATATTTTTATTGTTTTCTCAGTTTGGTTAGGTTCTGCATATCTTACTCTCCATCAGTTTATTGCTCCCAAGTAGGTTTTTTATATCTAAAAACTAACTCTATGCCTTGCTTTTCTGCTCGACTTATTCTGTCTCATTTTTCTTGATCCATCTTGCCTCCTGTTCAAGGACCGTGGTAATTTCAAGATGTTTTTGCTTTTTGTCTCTGAATATGTGTTTGGATCATAAGTATGAAAGAGAAGGAAAGTTTTAAAAGGGAGTAAATACTTAACGCTTCTACACTTACTGATACAGTGACCTATGTAATTGTTAGGTTGCCTAAGTCCATTCTTCAACTCTTCTTTTACTGCCAATTTATTAAATTTTGGTCGAGTATTGTTAACATAACATGGAAGTAGGGTGAGTAGGAGAGGCCTTCAAATGGATGTTGATGTCCTTTGGCGTCCAAACTGGTTATATTTTATGATCTGCAGGGGAGAGAAGTCTTATCTCAATGGAGTTGGTCTATTTTAGTAGATTACTCCACCTGATTTCCCTTAACATTGAAATACATTGAATTGGTTCTTATGTTTTAATTCAAAAGCTCGAGACCAGTCTCTCTAGTTGTCTCATCATTTTTGTTATTTTTCTTGAATATTCAAGCAGAAGTGAACAAATTATCAATGTAAAATTGTGATTTTATTATTCACATTTATTTATTCCTTGTTTCCCTGTCATGATTTGGTAAAATGTTTGAATCAGTGATCAAGGGAATATCACTAAGATTGGGGAAGGAACATATGGAGAAGCTTTCAAGGTTAAGAATAATGTCTGCAAGATTGTCCCATTTGGTGGAGATTTGCTAGTCAATGGAGAAGTGCAGAAGGTTTGTGTGCTTATTTGAAATAATAAGATCATTTAGTTAGCTGGAAATAATTAAAAGGATTGATTTTTATGATCAAGTATGTCAAGATCATTTGGCCACTTGGCTAACACTTTGCATGCTCAACAGAGCCAAAGTTATTTTCCTTTTGTTTTCTAACTATATTTTTATATCCCCAATTAGCTGTTTACGGACTTGCTGGTAATGTTTCGCTGGCATATTTTGTTTAGTGTTTGCAGCCTGTGACAGTAAGGTAGCATCACCATTGCATTTGATCCTTGCACATATTCCTCTCTCTTATAAATGTGATCAAGAATATAAGGAGCCTAGATAGATGAACAAAAATCAGTACCTGGGTTGTATTTTTTTTCTGTCTCTAAGCTTTCTCAATTTGTTAAACTACCTGTTTTTTTTTCTTACTTGTGGTTTTAACGTAATACTGGCAAAGGCAACTATTGTTTTTTTGCCTTGATATGCATCAGAAATCAGAAGAATTATTGGAAGAGGTTGTACTTTCCTGCACTCTCAATCATCTAAGAGGACATGAGGGTGAAGTATCTAATGCCTGCACCACATTTATAGAAACAGTCAAGTGAGCTTTCTTTATCTCCTAATTAACTGAATACTTTTTTGCTTTAAGAGCAAATGCTTGATTGCTGCATTGCATGCTTGGATAGTAAGCAATGTAGGATGGGAGCATTAGCCAATATAAATCACAAGGCACGCAAAATATGGTTGCCCAGGAACGAGGGTTTTATTTGAGATAATTGTTGGTCTGTTGCCTCAATGCTGAATGAAACTAATGAAAGTATCCAGGATATGATTCTGGAACCGGATTGACTTTAATCTTAGTTATATCTCTTGTTTACTCCGCAGTGAAGGATTACCTGCTGCAGGTTGCCTTATTTTTAATAGGGGAGTGGCTGGACCTTGATGTGAATTTTACCATAGTTTGCTTTGCTTTTTTTGTTTATATGCATTTGCTCTTCAATTGCGACAATGATGGGATAATGATAATTCTATTTCTTTCTTTCATAAAAAATATTTGCATCTGATCCGAGGCTCGGCCAGCAGTTTTATATAGAAGGAATCATACTCTTACATATTGTTTTGCATTAACGTAGTTTGTGGGTGTGCCAAGGATATTATGATTCTGCTCTGATAAGTGCATGGGAGGACTGGGACGGAAAGCATGGTTCAGAAAATGACCATCCTAAAGACTTTCCTGCAGATCAGGTATGCGCCTAATGCTGACTCTGAGATAGCTTCATTCTGTTAAACTTTTAAGTTGTACATCTGTTTTGTTAGTTTGTGGTTTATCCATTTGATTTTCCTCACTGAATCAACGGCAAAAATCATTTTCAGTGCTATGTTGTTTTTGTTCAAGAACATGGTGGTCAGGATCTTGAGAGCTTTGTTCTTTTGAATTTTGATGAAGCACGGAGTTTATTAGTTCAGGTAATAGTGTCTTCTAGTCTATCTGGTTCCGTTAGTTTCTTCCTATTTTATTACAGGCTGTAAGCTATATATTGCAGGTCACCTTGGCGTTAGCTGTAGCAGAAGCTGCTTATGAATTTGAACACCGAGATTTGCACTGGTTTAGTTGTCATACTCCGAATCAGTTGTAGCATATTGCTTCCTATGGCTTGAAATTTTCTTTTGACTTGGGGATATAATCTTAAACAGGGGGAACATTCTCTTAAGTAGGAAAGGTTCTGTTACTCTGCAATTCATTCTTGAAGGAAAGAAGTTACAAGTCACAACTTTTGGATTGATCATCTCAATAATTGATTTTACCCTATCAAGGATTAATACAGGTTTCCAGATTTATTTACTTAACTCGACATTATGAACCATATGTTGCAGAAATTGATATGGAACATAATTGCATGAACAGGTGAAGATATACTCTTTCTTGACCTCTCATCAGATCCAGCACTTTTTGAGGGTCCAAAAGGGGATAAACAAGTAAGGAAAGAATCCAAATCATATATCTTGTATGTTTTTGTACAAAATTATATGACCTAGTGATCTGCTACGGTATAAAATGCAGGCAGATATATATAGGAAGATGAGGGATGTCACTGATGAATGCTGGGAAGGAAGGTACATCTATTAAAAGTTTTTTTACTGTTACAACTTGCTGTATGTTACACAGGAAATGACACCCATACAAGTGTGAACGAAAACTAATTTGCGAATCAATTTCAGCATAAGAATATTGATTAATAAACGTGAAACAGATGTGCCCTTGTTAGTAGATGACAAAACTGGATTCCATCGTATCAATTGCTTAAGACATGCAGAATATTTCTGTAAAAATGTTACTTCGACAGTGATGAGCTACTGAAACTGGTTTGCAAAATTTGGTTTGGATCAATGTCGATAACTTGTTATTGTGTTTCCCTTCTAATATAGTATGTTACAACATTTGAGATAGTTGTAGATGTGCATATAACCCCATAGGAAGCAAGACCATATAACATATATATCGTCTTTAGTCTTTCTAGTAGTAGAGTTTAAGATCTGTATAGCTGAGTCCTTTTTTTTTTTTTGTATTGCATCTCAGATTTTGGCTGTACTTCATTTTAGAAATTTCTGGTACCACTTTCCTTTTTTTTTTCCTTTAAATCTCATCTCAACTTTGACAAAAATCTTATCTTATATTTATTGTCCCAATCTCGATCCTCGTTTTCATCTTGTGCTCTATCAAGAGCCAGCTCCAAAGTAGGAAAGATGAAGAGCTGATTGCTCATCGACCAGAGTTATGTGTAAATAATACATCAATAGAAGAGCAATAGTGCCTTCCAAAGATCATCTGAAGCATTCTTGATTCAGTGTTAAAAACTACAAAACCAAGGAGGTTATGAACTTATGTGAAGGCAAGCTATTTTACATCTTTTGCCGTTAATTACGTATTGGGTAATAATTTACAGTTTCCCAAAGACGAACGTGCTGTGGCTGCAATACTTGGTGGACATTTTGCTGTTAAAGAAATCCTACGTAAGTCCATGTTCACATTGAACGGTCTTTCTTATATTTGATATGAATTATTGTGTTATAAAGTCTGTACTTCATGATAAATCAGTACTGCTCTGAAAAAAGTGATTGCTGGAATATAAACAGTATTTTCATATTAATCAAACATCTACTGTGGTTGGTCACATGAAACTGAATACATCAGGAAAGAACCCCTAAAGATGAGAGAGAATTGCGTTCTCTGAAGAAGCGCTTGAATAGCTATGGTTCTGCTAAAGAGGCAGCATTGGATCCTTTCTTCAGCGACTTAATGATCTCTGAATAAACAAGCAGCAGCACTTGAAACGTGCCAGTGTGTAAGCAGTTCTAGCAATTTTGCTTGGATATCTGTTGCAGGTTTTCCCTGCTTTTAGACCTTTTTTATCTATTAGAAACCAACCTGGTTTCTCAAATTGAAATTGGCATGAAATTATTGTTATTCTTTTTGGGTACGTTCAGCACAAGTATATAACATGCTAAGAGCAAAACCGCCTTAATTTATGGGGAGAATTGACCAGCACGCTTTACATTATGGTTTTTGAGTACCTATATCTCCTAAGTTGCATTCGTCCCTCACTCAACATGATTAACACTTGGATGTAGTATACTCGATCTATGATGGGCATGGGATGAAACAAGGGTGGTGGATGGTATTCCAACATTCATTACTTCCCATCCCTTCTTATTCAATAAATTTGAATGCTGTTGAAATCGGTTTCATCAGGATTTCACTAATATCTCAGAGTTTTGTTTGCGTTAGAGTGATGTGAGGGTGAGTCTGATGAGATGATACTTTAGAATTCATTTGAAGCGCGCGCGGGGGGACAGCACATGGGTGTGGTCCCTTGAAATCAAATATCATATCCGAATAACCAACCGATATGGGGTAGGGTCATCTCATTCTCATGGCGCAAAATCAGGTTAGAAAAGTGAAACAACCAGCCGACGATCATCCTTCTCCAAAACTGCGCACTACAGTACACATCTATCTATCTATGTGCAAATATTTTATACTGCATTCAACTTATACGAATGGACCCAATTTTGCTCTTGTGCTCAACTTTTCTCAAGCATGTTTTGCAATTAGACAACAGTAAAAGGGTGTTCTTTTTTTTTTTTTACCATGCTCTTGTCAAAATCTAATCTGTAATAAAGCATGAAAAGGGCTTCAAATATCTTTTACTTTTTCGAGATATAGTTTGGTAGCCAACAAGGATTGTGCTTTTATAAAGTCCATGAGATGAGAGCTTTACGTTCATTGCTTTTAAAGTGAGAGCAATCTGAAACATGGGATGGGGATGAGTTATCTGAAATACATCCCCTTCTTTCCCCCACTAGACATAGACATACTAAACAAGTGCAAAATGGATATATGTGCTAAATTTATGTTGATGATGTAGGAGCTCATTCATCCATCCATCATCCTTCCTTGTTTCACATTGATTTGCTCTCAGCTACTAAGCTTAGTTGATAAGCTTTGAGCCTGCAAAAAAGAATTGAAAATATAATTAATACCAAGACACGGCATCTACGTAAAATAGTGGCATATGAGAGGATGGACAGACTTCATCGTATCTTCGAAAATGGACTCTTTCTCTGTGGTGGGAAATTTTGAGAAAATGGCATCACAATAATTCCCCACAAAAGTCCATATTTTATTCAATGCTTCCCAATACTCTTTTACTTTCTTATTTTTTGGTATAAACAAAATATGATTACTCCAGTAATTCTAGGTTGTGTTTTATAGTGTATACTCAAAAAACAAAAGAAAAAGAAAATTATTACACCTTAAAAATAACATCGTTGTCTCAAGAAACATTGATCCATAACGTCCAAGTAAATAAAAAATATGCAGAAATCTAGGATCCTACTCACAGGATGAGGTATGCCTGTGATTTTTGTGAAGCTCACACCATAGTACTCGGTAGGAATAAGAGTAACAAGTCCCCTTGTGAAAATATTGATATGCAAAAAACTAGCTTGAGAGAAAGAGAAAAAAAAACCTACTTGGTAGAAGACAACGCAACTCCTTAAATTTTTGCATATTAAATTGACACTTTTTAAGATTAGGTTTAAATACACAAACATCTCATGCTATTTGTAGGATTAGAATCACATTTTTTGAATTTATAGCTGTAATAACAAGTACACCCCTCATACAGTTCGAAAAATTTGCACAAACACCTATTAAGGGGTGTACCTATAATTTCGCAAAAACTAGAAAGTATTGTGTATTTAGATCTAACTTTAGGGGATATCAATATAATTTATTCTATTTTTTTTTAAAGAAAAAATTCAACATAGGAGGTAGGTAGCTTGATTTTTTAAAATTTCAGGTGGCGTTATTTTTTCTTCCAAAAATTTTATACTTAATAATAGTTTGAGATGAGTAAAATACAATAAACACGTACATAGTGACATATAGAGTAGTACTTTAGCTTTGTATGTTAAAGAAAAAGAAGAAAAGAGTGGGGCAGAGACCGCATCCACCATGACTTTGCCATTCCCATTGAGACCACATGGTCAAGAGATATAAAGCTCCATCTTCTTCTTTTCCATTTCTGCATTCATATGCATATATGCATGCATGTGCCTCATCCTCACCACTTTGCCAAAACTGCTGAAATTTTACCATTCAAACACAGGACTATTTGCTTCTCTATTAATTAATGACATGGGCTTTTGTTTTTTGTTTTTTGTTTTTCTTTGTGTGTGTGTGTTTTCTTGATACTTTCCACTATAGAGAGACAACATATTCAAATCTCATTCTTTATGACAAAGAAAGCACTTTTCTTTTATCATCATTGTGACATATTCCTTCCTCTTTTACTTTATCCTCCTTTTTCTTACCTTTATCTCTCCTCCCTTTTCTGCTCTCTGTCTAAGTTTACCCAAACTTTTCCAATTCTCTGTTGTCATATAATGTTATAAAAACTTCAGTTGCACAATATTCAGCTCAAAATTTCCATTCTTGATATCCCATTGAAGCCCAAGCAATAGAACATCTCTCATCAACATGGACACAGCAGCTCCCAAGTTTCTCTTTTTATGCCTTCTCTCTATCCCCATTGTCTGCTCCTCAGGTATGTAATTAGCTCTCTTCTTACTTGTTCACTTTCATCTTAATACAATCTGATTTCAGACAGAAATCATTACGTCTGTTTATGCCTTAAATACTATCTTGGTTAGGAACACTAAGCAAAGAATGACTGAACCTAATCTTTATGGTTATGAGCCAAAACACCAATTAAAGATCAACTATCATTCATTTCAGTTCAGCAAAGACATTTTGACAAAGGTTATAGGCTTTACAAAGAAACCTTTGTTTGCAGGGGCGATTCGGTCTGCGGCTGAGGGTATTCATCAACAAGAACTTCGAAGAGATGAGAATATGCTCCATCCGTCCCGTAGAGAATTAGTAACTAATCCTGCAGCCACAAACCCTGTCACTGTCACTGCGCCGCCTGATACTTCAACCCCCGCGATCGTCACCGTTTCCCCCACTCCAGTCTCCACACCGGTAACAGTTTCTCCTACAACACCTACCACAAGTCCCACAAATCCTGCAGGCCAGGTGACCAATCCGGTAACGACTCCCAGCACCAATAATCCTGGCGGCCAACCGGTGACAAATCCTGCCACCCCAACAGGCGGCGTTCCCACCACGACTCCGGTTGTGGGGCCTCCTGCTGCCACCAATGCACCTGCTGCTCCAGGCCAGAGCTGGTGTGTGGCAAAGAATGGAGTGCCAGAGAAAACTGTTCAACAGGCATTGGATTATGCTTGTGGGATTGGAGGAGCAGATTGTTCAGCCATCCAGCAAGGTGCAAGCTGCTACAATCCTAACACTCTCCAGAACCATGCTTCATATGCCTTCAACAGCTATTACCAGAAGAATCCAGTGCAAACAAGCTGTGATTTTGGAGGTGCTGCTACCATCACCAATGTGAATCCAAGTAAGCCCAAAAGATGATGAATGTCTTTTCCTTTTGCTTTTTATTGTAGGACACGTCCTAGGAAGGTTGTAGACGAGGAGATATAAGCCTAAGGCTTTCTCTCCCTAGTGGGCCGCATTTTTTAAAGGATAACTAAGCAGATAATTACTCGTCCAAAATGATATCGATTGAGTTCTGTACTTGAACTAAGTTATGGAGTTCTGTACATATTTCTGATTTGCATTATTTACAGGCTCTGGTTCTTGCATTTTTGCAACGTCGGCTTCATCCTCAACATCACCAACAACGGCATCTCCGACAACACCAACTCCAACAACGGCGTCTCCATTGACTCCTACTCCAACTACAGAATCTTCTACTGGAGCAACAACAACCAGGTAAAGATCACTTCCCCACAAACTGCACTGAGAATCTTCTCTCAACTTTTCCTTTAGTATTAGTTCTAATTGCATTCTCTTTAATTGCTTTACTTTAGTAGTACCGGTGCTCCACCAGCCATGTTGAATTCAAGCTACCCTGCACTGGGAGGTGCCACCACAGGCTATGGAGATAGCCCTCTCAGTGGCAACACTTCTTCCATTTCCATGTCGAGCAGTCTGCGGCCATTCATCAGCTGCATTGTTGTGGTGACATCTATTATCACAGGGAGGCTAGTTTAGAATAGTTAGAGCCAAAATCAAAGAAACAGAATCTCATTGCTCAAGAATATGTAAAGGTTTGCAGGAAACATAGTCTAAGAATTTCCAGTGCGTCAGGATTGTAATATGCTCAAGGGTCGATCTGATCAGCATTAGATTCAGTTTCCACAATTATACTTGGTGGTTCTTGAGATCCTTGTTAGGACCTAACATATATAGTATTTGTGAGAGGGCAGATTGATGTATTAAGAGCTTGTTTCCATTACTAAGATCTTTGTAGAGGTAGTGGCATCTAATGTCCTTTGAAGTTTAAAAACTAGTATGTAGCACCAAAAAACAGCGAGGTGTAGACAGAATTTATGAACAGCATTGCAAATTTTCTGCTTTTCAGTCGCTCGTCATTCTTGCGCTTTTGGTCGAATTATGTCTCTTCTCTACTTCAGTTTTCTGGGAAGATATGTCTTTTTCTTATGGGATAACTAAACCGGGAAGATATGCCTTTTTCTTATGGGATAACTAAACCGTCTCTTAAGTTTCGTGTAATTACCCGTAAACATGTTTTAGTTTAAAAAAACCAAGAATCTACCCATAATCCAACCTTAAAAGATGGCGGCATAATTATCCCTTTCTTTTATCTATTTATATAATTTATTAAGTATAATGGCCTTACATTAACTAACTTTGGTCATCAAGTGCACAAGCGCATCAGCTCAGTGTTAACATTTCCCTTGGATGCAGACAGAAAACAAATTCAAATGAGAACATTGATTGACAATTTGAATACATGGATACATCAGACAGTGCAACGGTTTAGCTTAACACATAACAACGATATGCAACAGCAGCGCTCAGAATTAATTACAAGAGATGAGCAATTTTCATTTCATAAGCCCTTCAGATTTAAAAGCTCACTCATATTTACAATGTAAATGATTAACCTAACAATTTGAAGAGGAAGAAGAGGACAAACAATGGCAACCCCAACTCTGATAGAGAGGGCAAGAAAAGGTGTTATTTTGGAATTGACAGCACAAATAGTTCAATGGAATATGCCAACCAGATATTTTCATTTGATTTCATACTTATAATGGAGGGCGCTTAGCTGTTTGACGAAAATGAAAGAGACCTACAATTACACATTCCTCTAAGGCAAAACAGCCACGTCTTGTCTGCCCAACTACTATCCTAATCATCTTATCTACTACACATCCGATCCTCATATACAAGCCTATACGGATAATCTAATAACATTACCGCTTCGAGAACACTACCAAAATCAACATCGACATTGAAACCACAATCTTGAAACCTGAGCTCTCCCAGAAGTTCTGCTTCTCGTTGCTTGGAGTGAGAGATTCGGCTTGTTGTTTGGCTGCCAACTGATCTCTTAGTTCCTTCAGAGCTTTGTCCCTTCGCTCTCCCATCTGCAGAATAGATATAAGTGAGACTGAAAGTGATTATTAGCCATCCCGGAAATGAAAATAATGCCTCTACAACTACTAGTAAACCAAAATATGCATGTCTGAGCCGTATTCACTTTGTGAAAAGTTTGTGCTAAAAGAAAAGTGCATCAAGGAACATATCTCTATGTAAAAGATCGAAGTAGTATTACTCTTTGTAACTTGCGAGTCTGAGCTCGAGCTTCTTGGAGACAGAACTCTAACTTCAGAACTTTCTTTTTCAACTCTTGATCTGCCCTACGATGCTTCTCTAACTGTGCAACAAACAAGGTAGGGCTCCATTACTCATAGAACAATTAGTCAAAAAACGGTAGAGGCCTATCAGTTGTACAAAAGTAGTTGCGGAGCTCGGCAAAGAGTTCCCACTAGATGAGGGAATTGTCAAGAGAGACGAACCTGAGATTCCAGCTCTTTAGTTTTAAGCTTGAAATGGGCAGACATAACCCTGATTTCATCTCTCAGCTTGGCTATTTCTTCATCCTTTACAGTCAGAAGTTTATTAATCTTTTCGAAATTCCTTGGGGACACCTCATCTAAAACTTTCCGAAGCTCACAATCCTTATTTGCACCAGCCTTGGTTAATGCTTGCATGATCTCATGCTCAATTCTCGAGACTTCATCTTTTAGCTGAATTTGAGAAAATTCTCGGGCTCGAAGATCCTTCTGTAGAAGATCTAGTTGTTCTCCCAGTTTATTCACACGAGTCTCGTGCTCTTTCAAAGAGCAATTTTTCTCTTCTAATTCTTTCACCAGCGCCGAACACTGTAACTGTGCAGATTGTGCAGACAGCGCACTTGCGTCTGCGGTTGCTCTAGTTGCTGAAAGCTGCAACCTCAGATCGTCCAATTCTTTGACATACTGCAGTAAATTAGTCACCACAGTATTTCAGGATAAAGATGGAGCATCTGTCTAAAACATACGCTTACATACAAAAACAATCACACAAGCGGCAACAAGATTAAATCATATCTCCTAAGAGTACAGAATTCCCACTGATATTGCATTCATGCCATGAGGAAAGGTAATTCTTTCTCATTGGAGCATCAGGTATCATCAGTTTTTTCGATACAACAATGCTGAAGAATATAACCCGGTTTAGCAAGTCGGCAGCATGAAGAATTCTTGCCTTTACCGGTTTGGTGATGAACATATGCAGAAAAAGAAAGCTTGGTTATTTCATATCATCATTCTAATTCTCTTGTGTGGAAGATCAAACAGCCTACATCTTTTTCAAAAATACACATGCCAACAGATGCAATGTGCTAGTTAATAAAGGTTTTGAATAGTAAGGACCCCCACCCCAAATCATATAGAAAACAGAAGCTCTTATAGAGAGGCAAAAGCTTTAAAAACCTGTCCAAGCAAATATACCAATAATCATACATCAAGTTGTTTTTCTTCAATTCAAGGCGATTCTATTATCACTAGTTAAACAACAGGGAATACTAGTCGAAAAGACAAAAAGCAAAAAAAAGAAAGAAGAATTGAGAAAATGGATACGCTAACATTTAAATAGATGAAGATAAATACTAAACAAAGTACAGTGATGGTCCTTAACACAAAGCAGCAAGTAGTTCAAATTAATAAATGTTCAAAAGATTCCTCTTTTTGCACCTATATGGTAATTATGAGGAGACAAGTTCCTAGAACCATTCAAATCCAAATACTATTCTAAAGAGAGACAATTTATATGTTAGACCAGATTGAATATGATCCCCATTACCCAAATAACATGAAAAGCCAAAAAGCATCCAAAAGGACAATAAGTACCATATGTTTGTCAGTGGATCTATTCAATAATATAAACCCCAAAAATGCCAATTCAAATATTAGATCCAAAAGATACATCAGATCAGCTGAAAACATTATGGCCTAAAACTCAAGAAAAGCAAATCTCATCTCCATACAACCCAATTAAGCATCCAAAGAAAGAAACAGTACCTTCTCAGCAGCAGATGTTGAAGCGTGCAGCTGCATATCTCTCTCCTCTAAGCTCTTCTCCAATCTACTTATCTCTGTCTCCATGTTCTTGGCTTTAGTTTCTGCTTCCTGAAAATTCAAAATCAAGAAAAGAAAATAAATTTTTATTCCAAGACCCATCTTTTTTTCCTTGAAATCAACTGAGGGGGCCACAGGGACTAATGGCACACACCTTTACAGTGTAAAACAAGACAAAAAGACAACACCCATTTCAAACCCAACTCAATTCAAATCAAAAAACACATGTAGTACATGCAACCATATGAGTCAGAATCTTCTGCATGCCTGTCTAGTTAGGGTTTCTTTGGCGAAGGACTGTTCTTGAGAAGCTAGGCGGCTGCGGACATCCTTCAGCTCCGCCGCCAGCGACACCACGTTCCGCCGGAAGCTTTGCTTCTTTTCACTCAGATCCTTCAGCAACGGATCCACCTCCCTCACCACCGTCGACGAGGACGCCCGCCTCTCCGGCGTTGACATCACTACTGATCCTCCCAAACGACACCCCTTAAATGCTCCGCAGATAAACTGAATCAGGGCCAGAAAATAAAAGAGGAATTCATTTAATCACTGCCCTTTATTTGCTGCTACCTTTGCAATCAATGAAGGCCACCCCACCCCACACAAAAAACACATATTGCCCTCTGCATGTGAACGGGTTGCGTGCAGCATTTAATACCTCAAAAATCTTGAAACTAAAATCAATTAATTAATTATCCTTTCCTAGCTTATTAGTTGACTATTACTCTTACGCCGCAGTTCAAAATTTCAAAAATATTTGAACTTGAGAAAATTATTGAATAAGAAAACACTATTACTACTCAACCTCATGAGAAATGATCGCATCCACACATTTCTTGCTTCCAACTTTCAAGAAGGGCAGAGCAAATACAGTTCATGAACCAGACAAAAACACACGCATGGAGATTCAAACAGTAATGAACCGGACAAATCTCACCGAGAAGTTAAAATTAAAAAGAAACACATACTTCTCATATGAGTTGACTGATTTTCAGCTACCTAAACACGAATCCTTCACAACTTTGCTCACACATACGTGTATATCATAGATATAGAGAGAGAGAGAGAGAGAGAATATAAAGGGCATGCATATAATTTGAGAGAGAGAGAGAGGGACAGAAAGAGTGAGAAGAAGTTGACAAGACAAAAAATAAATGAACAGATTCAACTCTTCCTCCTTTAAAAAACGGGCAATATTCAAGTTCATTCATTTAGTTCGACAAGATCTCAGCAATAGTGCTGGGCACCGTCGATTATGTTTCTGCTGTCGATGATGGACGGTTGGAAACTGAGGAAAGAAAGAAATAAAAGGCGGAGATTAATGCGTGATGCTACTGGTTTTCATGCGAGTTAAGACAAAAGTGCGGGGCCTGAGGTTCGGATACAAATAGATGGGGCACGGAGGATCCGAACCTCGGGTTTGGGAAAATGACAAGATTCGAACCTGGTTCGGACGAACTTAGCGCGGCAAATCTGAAAACGTTTCATACGTACACGTGGAAGTCCTAATGGGCCCTATGGAACATGGGCCTGTTCTGTTTGGGCCTATATGCCCCGCAGTCTATAATGCATAGGGCCCAGGCCCAGGGACAATTAAAGCAATCAATTGAATGGTCAAAACTAAATAATTCACATCAAGGAATCAATTACTATCTAATTTTAAAAATATATATTAAGCAATCTTATTTTAAAATATTATACATGAAAATTGTAACATCATTCTAAATTATGGGGTTTTATTTTAAAATTTAGATATTTAAGATTTTTACAGATATGAAATCAACTAAAAATAATTCAATAAATGAGTAGGGTTAAGAGCAATGAAACCAATTAGTAGGAATAAAAGTAAATATTGTCACTTCACATTGTCATACCAAGTCCAAGGATAGTCTGGTGGTTAAATATTCAAGTTTGTACTTGAACCTTATACATTCAAATTTCATTTATTATTTTAAATTAGTGGTTGACTCATAATACTTGATTCAGTGAAAGTTGGACTTGACTTCTCTTATTAATTGGTGGAGCTATAATGACCAAATTGTATAATAACAAAACAGTTTTTAGACAAAAAAATATTTCGTGACGATTAGATTTCTTAATTGAGATCGTCACAACGCGTATATCCCAGTCCAACTTTTTTATTCATAAGAAAAAAATTCAAGAATGTAAAATTCAATTCATCTCGTGAAAAAGTAATTAGATAAGTGACATACATAGAAGAA
Organism: Sesamum indicum; assembly: GCF_000512975.1. NCBI lineage: Eukaryota > Viridiplantae > Streptophyta > Magnoliopsida > Lamiales > Pedaliaceae > Sesamum > Sesamum indicum. Next base: position 16,504,277 of record NC_026152.1, read on the forward strand.
TATTGTTATGATAATTAACGTGTACTTGAATTAAATTTTTTCAAATATAATAGAAACAATGAAAATAAATTAAATATAAGAAGTAGAAAGAATAATGAGATGATTTAACAAAAATGATTTAGGAGAGGAGGAATATTATGGTAAGGGAAGTGGGTACTGTCCAATGAGTCACCAACCGGTACCGGTTCTTTTGTTTCACCTACTTCAGCATTGGAAATGTTCCAGAAGATACCCCCCCTTTTTTTTCTCTCCCCTTTAAAAAATAATTTGATTTTCATATTAAAAAAAAACCCAAAGTCGATAACAATCCTAAAAACTAAGACATCAAATGGGACATTAAGGAGAGCAAAAGGGAAAAAGCATAAGTAAAAAGAGGTTGAAGTGTTAAAAAAAAAAACTTAATGTTTATAATTTTACGAGTAAGTTATAGAAGTTGATAGGAAGTTATTAATAATTTTTTATTTGAATGAACTTAATAAGCAATTCAAAAATAAAAATTATAAAACAAAATACATTTTTTTCATAATAAACACTTAAAATAAGGAAATGTAATAATGCAAACAAGTAATTTGCGGCACGCTGTATATGTGTACTATTTAAAATTAAATAATTATAATTTTTTATTATTTAATAAAATATATATGAAATAATAAATTAATATTAAATTTGTAAAAATTGGTGATTAAAAAAATGGAAATAACTATTAGAAGATAATAGAGGTGAGATGTTAGATGAAAATCTTAAAAAATTAAATTAAAGATAAAAAAATATACCAAAAAAGAAAAAGACATCAAAGGATGCTCTTCCTTAATATCTATACTAATATAAAAGAAAAGATCGTCCACAATTAGGAATGGTGTTCAATGACACCGTCGCACTATTTTTTTTTGTGAAGTAAAAATGCCCTACATGATAAATAACCAACTCAACTTTTCAAAATTTTATATTAATTTATACGGAAAAATTTTTTTTGGTCCATTAACTTTGTCCACGATTAATTTTAGTACACTAACTTTCGTTGTTATCATATTTTGACCAATAATTTACAGAAAATGGGTCAATTAAATACAAATTAGAATTTTATTGTCAATTTTCCGGCTAATTTAAATATTTCCACTGGAAATTGCTGACTTGGCAAGGCCATGGTGAAAAAGCAACCAGTATAGTCACGTGTATTTCCACGTAGACAATGACGTGTACATCTTGTTAAATTATAAGTCACGTGCAAAACACGTGACTCTTCTCAGTCAAATTCTTCAAAAGCAGAACTCCCTAAATTCTTCAGCCATAATTTCTCTCCCCTTTTACGATTTCACTCTATTATTGTGTGAAATCTAAAATTTTTGCTACTAAAATGGTGGTGATGAGAGACCCATCCCTCAATGGAGATTATTTTCCCCTTTTTATTAGTTGGTAATTGGTTTTGGGAGGGAAAACTAACATTTTTCCCTCAAAAAATTGTCACCTCAAGTGCCATGTAACATTATAGTGCCACATAGAATTAAAAATCCCCAAATTAAAGAGCATGCGCCGTGCACATGCTATTTTCCGGCAAAAAATCCAATTTCCGTTCGCCGCCGTGCTTAATTGACCAATTTCTGTAAATTATTGGTCAAAATGTGATAACAACGAAAGTCAGTGTACTAAAATTAATCGGGAACAAAGTTAATGGAACAAATTTTTTTTTCCCTAATTTATAAATTATTTTTTTTTCTTTTATTAATGTAATGTTGTGATTTATATATTTTACTCATATTCATAATATATTTTAAAATATAAGAAATTTATTATATACATGTTGAAACGACGTGGATAATATAGAATATAGATACCCAAACCTTGTCTTTGGAGCTAGGCCTGTCAATGGGCGGCTATCGCCCTACCCACTCACTCCTAATAAATACTTATGACAATTTTTTCATATCCTATCAATACCTTGCTCTATAAAATACCCGTATGGTCTTATCTAATACCCAATTGTTTTTTGTTTTGTTTATTTTATTTTTTAACAATATGTTTAAAAGATTATAGGTACTCAACTTTAAAATTAACATTCAAGTCAAACAATGTATGTTACCAAATTAACTTATTAGTGGATTTTCATAAGCTAAAATTAATTAATTAAATTTAAATAGATGCAATTTGAGACATTTAAATAATAAACTTGATTTTATTCAAATGATGGATTGATATTATTAAAATTTTAAATAAAAATCTTAAATTTATCAAAATAATGGACTAATAATGTTAATTTATTATGAGATCGCGACAAGTTCACAATAAAAATGAAGACGTAAGAATTGATAAAAATAAATAAGATTAAAGATAATATATCTAACTTTCATTTAGATCTCTTAGGTATCATTTGAATTTGCATTCGCATTCACCTTTGATTAATTTGATGAATTTTTAATAATTTGAATTCAAACAAAATTTATTTATTCCATGTATTAGTCAAATTTAACTAAATTAAGTTAATTCCTTTTTTTTTATTTTCTAAATGTCAAGTTAAATTTTGCTTAATTTGATCATGATTTAAGTAATTACGGAATCAATATGAAAAGTTTTAGATATTTTGGTCAAAATTTTTAAATACGTAATTAATATAAATAAAATATGTAATGAAATGATTGTATACTTTTTAAATTTTTTTAAATTTAAATACATTTAGTCAATTGATTTACTAAAAATTAATTAATTGCAATAATTTTAAATTAATGAATAAATAAATATCTTTGTGCTTAAATAATATATTTATGGATATTTTAAGGTATTAAGTCATTACTCATATCTATGAACATTTTAGAATATTAGACCCTATTTATACACACTCATTTAATTTCAAATATTTAAGATAAAATAAAATCTTTTACCCATTAAATAAAATATAAATATGAATTTTAAATATAAAATACCCTACACATTGACGAGCCTGCGTGGGGCAACGACCAACTGCGGTCGTAAGTCCTAATGACGACGCACGCAGTGGGGGTAAATTAATTTCCGCGTATAACATAAAACCCAAGATCCACGTCAAGGTCCACCACCACGCGCTCTTTGCTAAGTCTCTCTATTTAGTCTTCTTCCTTCACACACTGCGTACCATATATATATATATGTATATATTATATCTATACTATATAAATAAGCAAAATAACACAACTGCTCCACTAACCCCCAAACCCAAACCATAAATCCCCTTTTTCCAATGCTATCCTGCGCCTTTTCCGGCCACCGCAAACCCAACCTCGCTCCAACTGCTACTCACGAGTTGATTATTGCATAGTCAGTCAATGAATTCTAATCTGGCTGGGGTGATGGGGGGAGGCGGGCCGCAGTCTCAGCAAGTACCGGAGGCCGCCGAGGAGCAGTACGTCAGGGCGAAGACATCGGTGTGGTGGGACATCGAGAACTGTCACGTGCCGAAAACGTGCGATCCCCACACCATTGCGCAGAATATTAGCTCCGCCTTAATCAAGATGAATTACTGTGGCCCCGTTTCCATCTCCGCGTACGGTGACACCACTAGGATCTCTGCCGCCGTTCAGCACGCGCTTAACAGCACCGGCGTCGCCCTTAATCACGTCCCTGCTGGTAAGCCTCACACTGATGTTGCTCAGATTTGTTGGATCGAGTTGATTGGCTTATTTCGTGATAGTTCTGTATCTTTGTCTAGCTAATTGTAAATTTTTGTTTTTTCGGTGGTTAGATTTTGGTGCTTGGTAGGTCGGCGACTGAGTTGAGAGAGAAGAGTTAAATTTGGTGGCCTTTTTGGAAGTCTTTTAACTTAACGTTTTGGTAGATTGGTTCGATCTTGTGTTCTTAACTGTGATTTATGTGGTTGTGATGGATTTCCGGCTGATTGACAGCTAGAGCACTCCTGATTGCTTTCACGAGTTCTCCGATCTAATAAGTCTTGTTGTTGTTGTTGTTGTGCCCTGTGCCAATGTGATTGAAAGAGAAATGTCTTAAATTCAGTTTGTATCATGTTATTGGCAGAACAAACCCCCCGATATTTCATAAGATATTCATTCTTTTTTTCTCAAGGAATGAAGTAGATTGAGACTCTGAAAGTGCGGTTCTGATGCATTTTCATCTCTTTAAGCATTCATTTGATGGTTTTTCCTGTAAACATATTATTACAATGCTTACAGTTGGATTTTTTGGAAGAAATAAAGAAGAATTCGGGATAAAAGAAAACTAGTAAAAATTGTTCCATGCCTTGGAATACTTTCCAAGGATGTTCTTGCAGCAATCTGTACAGGTAGCATGCCTAAATTTTTCTCATAATTGTTAATACTTTTCCACCAGCCAACACATGGTTGTGTGCCTACAAAAGTGCGTATGTATCATGTATCATGGGCATTAGATACTTGGTTACATTTCCAAGTATTGGTGCAATTGGGCAGTGCTGACTTGCTATTAATGATAACATTGTAAAATTATTGGCAATAGGTCTGTGTGAATGTTGCTGTTGGCTCTTTCATGTGATGCAAGATTGAAAGTAATGGTTGGTATATTGAACTTTTCTTGTCAAAATTAGTTACTGCACAAGGCTTGTTTGCTTCCTGGAGCATGATTGTACAAAATATATTTTTTTATTAGTGTTCACCTTGTGGAATACAACATAATCATGGAATTTTATATGATCAGGTGTGAAAGATGCCAGTGACAAGAAGATTCTGGTGGACATGTTGTTTTGGGCGGTTGACAATCCTGCCCCTGCCAATTATTTATTGATATCTGGAGACCGAGATTTCTCAAATGCTCTCCACCAACTGCGCATGCGTCGATATAATATTCTTCTAGCACAACCGCAAAAAGCTTCTGCACCACTTCTTGCTGCTGCAAAGAGTGTGTGGCTGTGGACAAGTCTATCAGCTGGAGGGCCACCACTTACAAATGTTGAGTATACCCAGTTTGCAAATAATGGTTATGGGTATTCTTCAGGCACTGACTCACAGGTTACAGAATCCATTCACACAACCCAACCTGTGGATTCTTTTCATGAAAGTTTCCATTTGGGAAATCAGAAATTTTCAAATATGGGGAGAGGAACTGACCTAAAATATAAGGGGAAACAAACCCGTAGAAATTTCACTCAGCCTAGCATGCCAAGAACCTCAAACGCCATGGTTGGATCTGAAGAAGATTATAACAATGGCAACTTCCGTCCACCGGCATATGGATACCCTAAGCCATTCAATGATCCCCAGGAATTAACTAGTAATTATAACCCAAAAGTTGCAACTACTGGATCAGGATTCACTTATGCTCCTGGTAATATTGATTCTACGTGGACCAATACTAGTCACCCTCATGGCTCTCATCACATTCACTATTCTCAGTCAGTAAGGGCAAATGGTCACTCTGTTGAACCAACATTGCTGCCAGTTAGTTCTTCATCAACCAATCAGCTTTGGCGTCCTCCTGCTGTAATGCCTCATAGGCCTGATTCTCCCAACTTTACCTCAGGTCCTTCAACATATGTACCTGATATTGGCAATTTAAATATTTCTGAGTACCCCAGACAAGATCGCAGCTCTCCTGCTCCCCAACCACGAAATGGAGGAGAGAAAAGGCAAAACTCTATTGAGTCTTCAAATCGCGTTAGCTTTAGCATTCCCCAAAAAGGATATAATGCACAAAAGAAACCCTTTTATCAAGAAGCACAGACCAGCAGATTCTTCCATGGTAGTCAAGAGATTCCACCACAATTGTCTTCTGCAGTTGGAACTGCCACCATTGCTGTTAATAGCGTGTCTGCAACACCAGGATGTCCGAAACCTCCTGAATATGTACAAGGTCTTATTGGGATCATTCTACTTGCTCTCAACACCCTTAAAAATGAGAAGATTGTGCCTACTGAGGAAAATATTACTGATTGCATTAAATATGGGGATCCCAGGCATCGTAGTACTGATGTTAAGAAAGCTTTAGCATATGCTGTTGAACAGCAGTTGGTAGTACAGCAGCAGTTAGGTAACCTGCAGATGTATGTTGGGAAAAATGAGAAACTGTGGCAGTGCGTGAACCCCTTGGCTGGTAATATAAAGCAGTACTCAAAATCGACATGGGATGAAATCCAGAGATTTCTTTCATCCTCTGCTGGACGATCTGCAATACTGGATACTCAATGCAGGTATGTCATTTGTTGTCTAGGGTGTTGATATTCCTTTTTCTTGTATAATTTGCTGAATGATGATCTATTTTTCACAATCAAATCTATCATGTTTCTTAATCTTCTTCATGTGTTGTTTAGGTATGAGGCAGCTACAATTGTGAAAAAGATGTGCTTAAAAGAGATTTCTTTGGGTGAAATTCTCCAGATTTTACACATGGTAATTAACATGAAAAAGTGGATTATCTGTAATTATCAGTCAGGATGGCAACCAATTAAGGTTACAATTGCAGAGATCAACCCTGATCCAGGGTTGGCTGCTGCTACTTAAGCTCATAAAAAATCATTTTATGGGAGGAGAGAGGGGTAGAAGTTTGTGATATTTTGCTGCATGCGATGTGAATTGGTTTGCATCAGGGATTGGTTATATATGCCCCACTCTTCCCTTTGAATTATAGGCTGCAGAGTAAGCAGCCTGGGATGATAAAGTCGTAGGTATTTTAGTTTCTTGTTGTAGTTCTCCTTTAAGAAAACTTTGATAAGCCGAGAGATTAATTGGGGTTCGATAAGCCGCCCAGACTGTATATTTGTTAGTTACCTGTTAGTGTGATCTTCTATATACGGCGTATACACCTTTTATGAGGAATGCATTCGATGAGTAGTCAGATATGCCGGGTATAGCGTGGAATATTGAAATTGGTTTCCAGTGGCAATTTCTAGATAAATATTTTAGAAGCATTTGGGGTGAGTATAGTTGCTTTTCTCAGTTTGACATCTGAATTTCTGATAGAGAGCGTGATGATTAAAATTTTCGCGAAAGTATGTTGGGAACATACTTAATTGCCTATGGATCTTCGTGACACTATTATTGAAGAAAACCTGAGGGGATAACTTTATGCGCTGTTCCGCAAGATAATATATACATGTTCATCTTGTTTGGCTTGGAGCTCACAGATTTAGGAATCGTGAGGGATTGAAAACTGTGTCAAGGTCTGGGATGAAGAGAGCTCTGGTAAATTCGTCACTTGAATTAAGATGTGGTTTACAAAAACTGGAAATGGATGACTGCAGTAACCCAGTGGACAGGTCGAACCTTGAATAGAAAGAGAAGAATTTAGTATCAACCAAGCCAGACACAGCAAAATATTATCTAGAACATTCTAGTATTATGCCACTTTGTTCAACTTGGAAAATTTTTCTGGCTGTGATCTGTTCTGCACGGTGAATCACAAATTTATCTGGCTTGGATCTGTTTTTTCATTATGAGACTACGAAGGGGCTTCAAGATCAAGCACTTTGTGTCTTTTCTGCACTGTTCAGATAGTTCCGATCTATGTTGCTATCATGGAATGAAACGAGATGATGGATCAGGTAAACTTGAAATTCTAATTCTAGTTATATGTAAATGAAGATGAGTGTATTCAGCTATAATATTTTATGCTTTCTCTTGACGACTCATTAGACTATGTAGCTAAGATTCTAACCTTTGAGATGCTCATGTTGAGCGGAACTCTATTTGTTAAAGTTCCATGTTGCAATCTAGTTTTAAAGGTTAATACCAGTGCTATTGCTTTTGCCTACGGCAACTCCTTTTGTGTTCGAACATCAATATTAAACTGATTGAAATTAATATGTTTTTCTGGGAAGATACTTCCGCACGCCAGTTTGTCTGTCTGATGTTTGCTACTTCCGTTTGTAAGGGTTGATTTTCTATGGATGTTATCCATATAAACTCTGGGGTTGTTGGACTTTGATTGAAGGCTCTGGAATTGTTCATATGAGTCTGGGAAAGTTGAAACGAGTATGAATCTCGATAATCCAGTTAACTATCTAATTACTATCTTCTTCTACGGCTGCATCTTTCTTATTTGTGTAATATTTAGTCAATTTAAATATAAAAAAAATCAAGGGCAGCAAGCAAGCTTGTCCGAGGGAAATATTCAGAGAGCCCGCGTGGGATGATAATAAAATCGTTGGGTACTTCTTAATGGGTTTTGACAATATCAATACATAGCCATCAGACTTCATCCTTTTTGTAACACTTGTCAGTGGCATGTTAAGACAATATTGAGTTATGAGAAAAAGATGAACATAAAGAAGAAAAGAGTGTGTTTGAAGGACAGGTAATGACCGTTTAGAACAAATTCAAATTATATTTCGTTTTCTTTCACATAATATAACAATGAACATTGGACTTTCGAAGATGAATGTTTAATTATATGAATCAAATATTATTTGCTGGTTGTATTTGGTGAAAATTTTTCCGATTTTTACAAATTGCAATAAATAGATGGTTTGAACTAAACCAAACTCCAACAAAATACTTATTGCATAAAAATATAAAGCAACCTTTTGGTGATTGTATTAGAACTTAATTTCATCGTTTGGACTGCAATTTTAATTTGGATAAAGAAGCCAATTAGGTGACTGCAAAAGAAAAATATTTGTAACTTAATGCTACAAGAGAGTAGTAGTAGTCGTCGTCGTCATAGACCATAACATTTCTCACATGTCTCAAAACTTTTCTATTAGTATACACACACTCCCATTCCCATATCATATATTTTGTTATGATAATGCCTCTAATAGAACATTTTTTTCTTTCTTCTCCATTATTATTGTAGTAGAAGTACTCTGTTATAGTTCATTGTGGCAAATGGAAGATGAAATATAAATAGAAACTATTTCGGTTGAGGATTAAGTTAATTATATTTACAACTCCTTCGAATATGTAAACTTATATTTTTTTTGAAATTACACTTACACGTTTTTTAAAAATTCTGTTTTTACACTTGATCCCCTTTCATTAACGTTTTGATGAAAAATGCTAACATAAGCAAAAGAATTTATATAAAATTTAAATTTTGCCCCTCTTTTAATATTCTCATATATATATTCTTGTATTTTATAAAGAGATAAATATATAAATATGAGGTGAGGTTAAATTATTATATTTTATTTTATAAGTACAAAATTATTACATTAGAATGTTAAAATGAATAGTAAAATTGAAAATTGCTAACGTCAATATTTTCATTTAAATCTTAACAACAGGGGGTTAAAGATAAATAATAAATTTTTGAAGGAGATGTAAGTATAATTTTATTTTATTTTATTTTTTTTGAGAAAAATATAATTTTATATTTTTAGAAGAATCTAAGTATAATTAATCTAAATATATATCAAACACACTCTATTACTAAACGTATTAATTGAATCTAACTATAGTATTTTCCTCGAAACTTTATGTATAAATGTACATCTCATCAGTTATTTTAGTTACCGACCATCCCGGTAGCATATTACAGTTCATTTTCGGTTTTCGGGATAAATATTAAACACGGATTATTTTTCTCTAAACCCTCTTTCTCGGCTACAAGGAAACGTAAAAGCTGAATTCCTGTAGAAATCCTTGTATACTTATGTCCGTATATAGAAGAGATTAGTTCTCAGCACCTCCAATGGCTATAAAACTTTCATCTTTGACGCTGTCCAGGAGAATCCCTAACTGGGCTTGTCTGAATGCCCATCTTTCTTCGATATCATGTGCAATTAACTTGCAGTCCACCCAAGAATCCGAGCAAAGCCAATCGAATTCCGCTGAATTTGAAGCAAAGATTCAGTTTTTAAAGAATAGGCTTCATCCCGATAGCTTAGTCTCTGTATTGGAGAGAACCTCTGATTTGAACTCCTCAGTGAAGCTATTCAAATGGGCTTCCCTTCAGAAAACATTCAACCACACAGCAGATACATATCACATGATGATTCTGAAGCTGGGCATGGCCGGAAATGTGGAGGAGATGGAGGGTTTTTGTCATGAAATGGTAAGGGAGAAATGCCGTGGTTTTGATAAGTCTCTTTTGGCTTTGATTGATTCATTTGTTGGTAATCACAGGCTTAGTGAAGCCTTGAGGGTTCTTTATGTTATGAACTCAAGTAGTTTTAAGCCTTCTATAGGCATAATTAATGCATTGATGAGTGCACTTGTGGAAGAAAAGAGAGATTTTAAGGATGTGCTGTTTGTGTATAAAGAAATGGTGAAAGCTGGAATTTGTCCGGATATCGACACCCTCAATTACCTGTTGGAGGCTCTGTTTGAATCTGGGAGAGTTGATACAGCTATAGATCAGTACAGAAGAATGGACAAGAAAGGGTGTAATCCCAATATCAGGACTTTTGAGATCCTCATAAGTGGTCTTGCTGCAAGGAATAGAGTGGAACAGTCGATTGGCATATTGCAGGAGATGTTTGAATGCGGGTGTGAGCTGGACTCTAGATTTTATACTCGTATAATACCTATATTTTGTGGTCTGCAGAATCTAGAGATTGGTTCAAGGTTGTTTAAACTGATGAGAGCTTCTAATATAGCTCCAGATTCTGTCACTTATGGGGCTATGATAAGATGTTTGTGTGAGCATCTCCAAATGGATGATGCGATCAAACTTTTTAAAGAGATGACTGACAGTAGCTTGTTGCCTGATCATCAAGTGTACGTAGATATAATAAATGGTCTTTGTAAATTAAATAAAATCACTGAAGCCCGGAACTTACTGGAAGAGAGAAATCTCATGGATACTTGTCTTCATAACTCAATTCTTGCATCATATTGCAACAGTGGCAATTTTATCTTGGCAAAAGATATGTTCCGTGATATGCTTGGGAGGAGTATAATTGATGCTAGTTCTTGGAATATCCTTATCAGATTTCTCTGTGAGAACTTGGTGATCAACAAAGCGTCGGAGTATGTCTGTAGGATGGTTATTTCTTCTTTCGTACCTGACTCTGCTACTTACTCTGCTCTTATTCTTGGGAACTGTAAAACGGGAAAAGTTGCAGATGCTTTATATTTGTTTGGCCATATTAAATCGAAATATTGGGTTTTGGATTCTGTCTCTTATGCTGAGTTTGTTGAATGTCTTTGTCAGAGGGGAAACATTCAAGATGCTGCTAAAGTGTTTTGCTATATGTGTGATAAAGGTTGTACTCTTCAATTGACCTCCTTCAATATGTTGATTGAGAAAATCTGTGCAAGTGGAGAGGTTAATAGAGCCATCAAATTGTTATCATTGGCATACTCCACTGATGTGGTAGCTTCTTTAGGTGCCAGTTACAACAATATCTTGAGAGGTCTATCTAGGTTGGGCCAGGAAAATTATCTCTGGATGATGCTTGCACAAATGATAGTAATTGGCTGTGCTCTTGATGCGGAAACTTACTGCATTCTCATTCAGTGCATGAGTGCTTTGGATCACATAGGAGATTGCGTTTTTGTTTTCAATTTAATGCTGCGTGAGGACCTAATTCCTGATTCAGAAACATTAGGTTGCTTGTTGTCTTGTTTGGCTAAGTATTCTCAAATGCACTTGATTTTTCCTTCGATTGACAAGCTTGTCTCCATGCCTGAAATTCTTGATTCAACTATGTATAGTGTACTAATTGATAGCCTCTGGAGAGAAGGATACAGAAGTGAGGCAAGCCACTTGCTGGATTTAATGTTGGAAAAGGGTTGGGTCCCAGATGCTTCCACGCATGCATTGCTAATAGGTTCTATTGCAAGAAAGGAAATGGTGGGCAGAAAATCTGGTAGTGAAATATTTAGCATTCAAGACAATGTGAGTTGCATTCTTGAAGAGGGCCTGGGGAAAAGATGATAGATTCATTCTCTTTTCCAGTATAGAGCCATTTATCAAGTCCTTTGGGCCAAGAAACTTGTTAAACTACGGCACACTTTTGTGTATTACAAGCTCCACAGTTAATGTGGATGGAGCTAGCATCCTTGGCACATAAGTGTTGAGATAGGATGATGGGGAATCTGAAGCGCAACCTTTGTACAGGTTAGTTCATCTTCTGTTTTCCTTTATCTGTGAAATCTTCCAGCAAAACTGTTGGTTCTCTTTGCCTTTTCTGTTGAGGTGATCGGACAGGGACAAATCTAATATATACTTCATCATGCTATGACAATCATAGAAATGCATGCTTTAATGCTTTGGAGCTCTTATTCCCATTCCAGGTAGACTACTTTTTTCTTGAGGAACTATCAATCTTGGATACTCATGGATCTTGCGAAAGGAATGCTGGACTATTCCCTGTGTTGAGCCAAGAACGTCATCACATCTAGTTCTATTGTTTTGCCGAGCTTGCAGTTCCTATATACTTCAACTGAATCTTTCTTCTCAACAAGTGTACACATAGTCATGCTTTCTTGTCACACGACGAAGTTGTGTGGCAGAGGGTCTTGGTGGGGTGAGGATGATTTGCCCCACCAGTGTTTAGTGGTAGAACCTCTCATTCTGCCGATCCGCCAGATGGATTCTTCTTTCTTTGGTGTGTGGGAGGGATAATACTAATAGACCATCTTCACTCCATTCTTTCTGCTGCTTCTCTTAACATCTTTCCGCACTAACAATTACAAACAAATCAAGATCCAAATCTCCATCTTTGTCAACAATTTAGGGTATTTATAATTTTTCTATCAATGAGAATTTATTTATAATTATAATTAATTTTAGAAGACTATGAACTTAAATCCAACAAATACTCGTAACAATTTTTTCATATCCTATTCTATAAAAGATGCATAAGGTCTTACTCAAATTATACCAAAAAAATTGGGTAGAGTTTGGGTCTTACTCACTTTAGATCTATTTGTTTTTTTTTTGCAATATGTTTAAAAGATTATAATTTCTTAAATTTTAAGTTTACATTCAAGTCAAACAATGTATGTTACTAATTTAACTTATTAGTGAATTTTCATAACCCGTTGATCGATAAATTAAAACTAATTACTTAAAGTTCAATAGGTGCAAATTGAGAAATTTAAATAATAAATTTGATTATATCCAAATGACGAACCGATATTATTAAAATCTTTAATAAGAATTTTAAATTTATCCAAATAATGGATCAAGAATATTAATTTATTATGAAATCGAGACAAGTTCAAAGTAAAAATAAAGACGTAAGAGTTGATAAAAATAAATAAAATAAAGTATAATATATCGAACTTTCATTTAGATCTCTTAAGTATCATTTGAATTTGTATTTGCATTCAGCTTTGATTTGATGAATCTTTAATACTTTGAATTCAAACAAAATTTATTTATTTCATGTATTAGTCAAATTTAACTAAATTAGGTTAATTCGTATTTTTTTATTTCCCGAATGTCAAGTTAAGTTTTGCTAATTTGATCATAATTTAAGCAATTACGAAATCAACATAAAAAACTCTAGCATATTTGGTCAAAATTTAAATACATAATTAATATAAATAAAATATGTAATGAAACGATTGTATACTTTTTTAATTTTTTAAAATATCAAATACATTTATTTGATTGATTTACTAAAATTTAATTAATGCAATATTTTTAAATTAATGAATAAATGAACATTTTTGACTTTAGACAATATCAATGCCCATAGGAATTTTAGAGATTAAACACTATTTATACCCATTATTTTAATTTCATGAGTCTAGGGTAGGGCAGAGTCTTTTACCCATCGAATAAGGTATGGGTATGGATTTAAAGTTATTTTTTAAGTATGTATAGGGTAATACCCTATTCATTAACAAGCTTAATTGGCACGTGGATAAGTAGGCCATGGAAGAAGTTCATAGAAGTCTCAAAGTTTTCTTACTATCTTATTAATGTTCTCAGCATCCACAAAGATGAGATGACGTTATTTTGACAACGCAGAGGATTGTTTTCCTACAATTTACTCTTACACACACAGTTAGAAAATTCCCGTGAAAGCCAAAGTCGAAGATAATAGTATAAGTAGCTATGGTTGGTGTGGGATTATATGTCTTGCACCAAGGGTACCAACAACCGCAGTACCAGCCAGCATTATAAGCAAAACTGAGTGTCACTAAGCAAGTTTCTGCGGCAAGGGGCAGGGATGCTAGCTACAACCCAAGTGCAACAGTGGAATAGAGTACAAAGTGAAACTAAGTATATATAATAACCAAAAAGACAATGTCCTGTGAATAGCTTCCACTTCCAAGTGCACTTCAACAGGTAGAACATGTGGTCGCCACGAGAGGGAACATTACCATGTCATTCTAATTCTTATAAGCTCGTCTAACCATGGGTCTTGGGAGATCGCACTACCCCTGTGATCCAAATGAGTAAACCTCACCTGAGGAATGGTCATGATTTCATAGGGAAATCTAGCTCTTTCCAACTCAAAGTGAGGACCTGAAAAACCCGATATCCTAGCACTTCCGTACCACGTATCAAAACACACTACTAATAACAGACTCCCTACGCCATCAGCTTATCAAAACATAAGGGGAATGAAGGTTTGTATACTGAACGATGCAAGAGATTGAATAGGTGAGTCCTAGGAATAGAACTCAAAATGTAGAGTTGGCAGCAAGGAAAGAAGATGACAGGGTTTCCCAACTCTAGTATCAGGTGGTCTGTCCCCCACCTATAGTATCTACTCAATAAAACAAGCAATGCAGCCTTCCTGTTAAAAAACCAGTAATCCATCACCTAACCACAAACCAAAACAGACACCAAAAACAATGTATCCCGATAAAATTGCGTAAGTCACATGAAAAAGCATCCCAACCTGCACTCATACTGCAGTTGAAAGAGAAAAAGTCTGAACAGCACTCCAGTGAGTGCTCAAGAATACTTTACCAGGACCAACACTTCCAAATAACTTGGACTATTCCGCTAATCTCAAATTAGCAGTTGATAGCTACACCTTTATGGTGCATCTGTTTTGTTCAAGAAAGCATTTTGGTGTCCATATTACTACTTCCCCTTTTGTTTTTTGGATTTATATATAATAATTATCTGTAGCCATCCTGTTGAAACAAAATTGGCCTACAACTGAAATTTCCAATAATGATCGATATCCCATAAACCACTCAAACAAGGCACAAGCAGCTAATGCTAAGATATCCATACCCCCTCTAGTGAAAAAAAAAAAAAATCTAAGCATGTCTAGATGGTTTGAGTTCTCTAGTGATCTGAGGTATTCATATACATTTAACAGCTTTAGCTAAAGCCAGACTGAACGGAATTTCAGAAACAGAGTACAAGAGGAAGCAAATTATACTCGGTCAGAGACCTCCAATCCACAAGAGCATTGACATTAGACGACACATATACAAGACACAAATTTATGTTAATAAATAATAAGGAATATAACATTACCTTCAATCAGAAGGCAATCTACAGCTGCTCTTGCACTCAAGGGGAAAAGAATAGCGTATCCATATCTACCAATTGTTTATAACAAGTGGATTTGTTAAAATAGACATAGTTACCCATTAATCCAATTTGAGATCATCTGGAGGGAATCAGATCATTAAATTTATAGATGAAACATATATATCTCTGTGGAACTAATACTAAGTCATTGATAAGAATTAATGAAATTATGAAAGTAGTCTTTCAATAATTGCTAGCGGCCAATATATTCTAGTTCCTAAAGTTTTTCTCAATATCATTTACATGAAAGTAATTGGTCAAAATGATGAACACAACTAAATTTTCAAATTCACTTACATGAAACACTCAGCAGACTGACCTAAGTTTCAGCAAGTAAAACAGATAACAGCTAGAATGTATGTCAACTTAACTACAAAGGATTACGATAAACCTTAGATGACACCAAACTACACAGATCATACATATGCATTAATTTTGAGAACAACAGCATAGAAAATGTAGTTGCACCGAACTGCTTCCTGTCCTCTTATTGAGGTTAGCAAGGATGTGTTGGTTATTGCATGTCCAAAGACAGTAAATAGAATCTAAACTAGCTCTGCCAGAAACATCTACTTACAAGCCTAACACTCCAACAAAAGCTCTTTACAATTCGACTTGTTGTGGCCAGTACCCTTGCATCTACTGCATAGGAATTGCCGTTTTCCCACATCTTGTGAGCCAGTTTTTTTAGTAGTAGGCCGTCCAGGTGGACGACGAGTTGGGGGAGGGGTTACAGTTACTGCAAGCTGAGAAGTGCCCTTCTGAAAAGGGCCATTTACATTTGAAATAGGATGTACTGACTGAGAATATGTTGTTCTGTAACTCTCAGTTGTGAAGTATCTGGAACAATAATCATGTGGGTCTCGGCCAAGACAACCAATGACAGCAATTGCATGAGAACAAGGCAATCCAGTAAGCTGCCAACCCTTACAACTACAATCACAGTTATCAACATCAACAACTTCAACAGTCTCTCCACGAACCTCAAATCTGTTACCAGCTGATATTAATACCTGAAGTGTACTAACTTTAGCACTTTCCTTCTCTAGTCTGTCTTCCATCGAGGGAGTCAACCTTCTCAGCCAATCAATAGATTCTGAACGGCGAGAATAAATTAGTTCCATAATTTTATTCCGTATCGCATCAACCATCTGCGTTATGGGCAATTCATGTGCATCGCGTACCCAGTTGTAGAACAGCTCCCCAAAATTTGACGTCATATGGTTATATCGTGCACCCTGGAAGAATGCATTTGCCCAGTGAACGGGCTCGCTTTGCATGATCCAATTATGTGCTTGGACTGAAATATTTTTAATGCTTTCGACACATCTATGAAAACCTTCAGGCGTAGGGGCATGAGCAGCACTGAAAAAATCCTCAACCATAAGACGCTTCACTTCATGAGAAAATTTTCCCTTCAAATCTCTAAGAAACTGCTCAGACAGATAGCGCAGGCAGAAACCATGGTGAACATCCTCATTCTGAAAAATTCCAGCAATTGACTCTCTCAATCCCTTTTCTCTATCAGCAACAAAAGTTAATCCATGACAATTTGACAGAGCAGTTTTTAGTTGTTGTAGAAACCATCGCCAGTTTTCATCAGATTCTGTGTCTACAACAGCAAAAGCAACAGGGAAGAATCCATCGTCCCCATCAGCAGCTGTAGCAGCCAACAGAGATCCTTGGTATTTTGACTTCAAAAATATGCTATCCAGAAAAAGCAAAGGACGGCAGCCATGTTCAAAGCCATATAAAGAAGCATGAAAGGAAACAAAGAGGCGATGAAAGCTTGAGTCTTCTTTAGTAGTGAATGTAGCTAGACTTCCTGGATTTGTTTCCATTATCTTCTCACAGAAAAATGGTAACTGACTATATGCCTCTTTATAAGAACCCTGAAGCTGCTCCTTGGCGATCTCTTTGCCCCGCCAAGCCTGAAAGTAGTTTAGCTGGATTCCATATTGCTGTTTGATGTCATTGACAATGTCCTTCGGCTTATAGTTTGGGAAAACTGAAAGTTTTTCCTTGATGATACTAGCAACCCAACTTCTTGTTGCCTTATAACCATTTGTTCCCATGGAACCTTCACATGTATGTGTTGGAGTCATTTTCTTAATGCAAATCAGTGGGGTGGTCGACAACCTTGATGCGTGAATTCTCCAAGGACAGCCCTCTGATTTGCATTTTACAGTTACACGATCACTATCATTCTTCTTGTACTTAAAAGCAAACTGATGTGCAATGGCATATTTGCGCAATGCCTCGCGAAATTCATGTACACTATTGAACCTTTGGCCCACACCAGTAATATTGTCCTGCCACTTCTCTGCGACTTTAGCATGCTTTTCACTGTAGGAACCAACAAAAGAAATTGGCATAGGCATTTCAGTAGGTACAGAAATCTCAGTTGGTACATCAGTTTGCGCCTCGTCATGGTTGGCATCACTGACCATATCAAAAGTGGCATCAAGCAGAAGACCAGGCTCACTTATATCATCCACAGCATTGTTCATCATAGTTTGGGAAGCATTAAGGGGAACGGCAGCTTCAGACAAAGATGTCCTACTTGACCTGCAAGATAGAATACCAACATTTTCATGCACAGTGCACAAAATTTCCAGGATATTTGATAGTAAAAGGACTACCTACTGCCCGGCATGTAGGACGCTTCAGGGGCAACAATTTCTTCCATCACAACATAAATCTCTGCAGTGTCAGAGTCGCTATGAAATTTGATCATGCGTTTGAGATCTTTGTCATTGGAGATGCTGATAAGGGTCTTCTTGTTCCCTGGAAGAAAGTATTTGATCGACATGGTAGCAAGATTGCAATTAAACATCTCTGCTACCTCCAACTTGAAATCCTTAAACTTCATTTTGTTATCAACTTCCATAGCATGGGCATCACCACCTTCATAAGAAAGTATACCATCGGCACTGGTCTCAAATTTACCACCTGACTGACAAATGACTATAACTTTCTTCTCAGCCATCATTAGGTCACTGTTTAATGGGACAATCATCAGAAAACAGTACTAAACATGGATGAATTGAATGGCAAGAAATGTGATTTCGAAGTATCTATAGCATGCCACAATCAACTCCACTGACCCCAATTAACAATCAATTTAACCTAAAAATTTCGACATTCCTAAACCTTTTATCTAAATTGTAAAATCATCTAAGATTAACTTTCTACAGCTTAGGGGCTAAACATAGGTGTAATTCTAGAGGAGAAATGCATCAAGCAAAAGGACCTCCTCAGAGGGCAATAGAGTACAGAGATATTCTGTCAGATGCAAAATCTGCACCTGTCCAACTATAAACAGGTATTATCTCCAATTTCTGCATACACACCTCAAGTAATAACCACTCCAATGCCCTACATAGGAACGGGCAGACAATCAAGTACACCAAAAGAGTAGAGAAAACGGAATATAAAAAATCACAAGCACGGACTTTGAAGCACAACCACCGAAAATTATTGAACGTGTAACTTCGGAACAGTAACCTTGCAGTTGATTAGGAAGCAGTTACTACAATTATAACTTAAGCAAAACACAATCTTCAAACATCAGGAAAAATGAGAATCACAATTTCATACCCCTAGAGTACTTGCAACGCGCTATAGCCAAGAAAGAGAGAGAGATAGAGAGTTCATAAACAAAGAGCGAATACAACAGCCAAAAAATTTCAAAATCATCGAGTCTGGAACTAACAAAACCTACAAACCCTAAAAACGACAATAACATGATTGAAGTGGTAGAAGACAGCAGATTGTTACCAATATCGAAATCGTCGCCTTCAGCCGATCTGGGCTCAGCAATTAGCAAAAGGGTTCCTCAAGAAAGACCAAAAATTTAAAAAAAAAAAAAAAAAAAAAAAAAAAAAAAAAAAAAAAAAAAAAAAAAAAAAAAAAAAAAAAAAAAAAAAAAAAAAAAAAAAAAAAAAAAAAAAAAAAAAAAAAAAAACTCCAGCAAGAAACAAGAAGTGAAGGGAAGGAAGGTCGTATTTGCATATGCGGAAACTGAGGGTGAATGTTTGTGCAAGGAAAAAAGTGATAAAAAGAGAAATGAAAGAGGTATTACAAATAAAAAAAAAAAAAAAAAAAAAAAAAAAAAAAACTCCAGCAAGAAACAAGAAGTGAAGGGAAGGAAGGTCGTATTTGCATATGCGGAAACTGAGGGTGAATGTTTGTGCAAGGAAAAAAGTGATAAAAAGAGAAATGAAAGAGGTATTACAAATGATTTTGTTTATGAAATGTGCAGAGAGAAAAGGGGTGGGTTGGGTGAGCACTGTGTAGAGAGAGAAATTGGATGGAAGATATTCAACGAGTAGGGGGAGGTGGAAGGGGGCAGCCACGTCGTTGCGCCGTCACCCATTCGCCCCAAAATCCAAATCCAATCATATTTCGCTTCGCCTTTTGCTTTCGCCAATTTAAGGAACACACCATATTGCGTTCTCTCTCTCCCTCCAGTCAAAGTTTAATTTCTTCGTTGTTTTTTTTGGCGGTGGGGTTTGGGTCCTGGAGGTGGGTGGGGGGATGACATATTATCTTTAAAATTAAGACTAGAAAACACCTTTTAATATTAAGAACTTATAATGTATGAAAAATAATCTACACCTTACCCAATAAACCAAAAATATATATATATATATATATATATCACCAGAAAAATAATCTACACCTTACCTGATAAACCAAATATATATATATATATATATCACCAAGTACTAATTATCATGGCAACCTGAGATGATTGTTGCATTTGGAGTAAAATTTCAAATATATCGAGTGTTTCACCTTTTAATGATTTTGTTTATGCTGATTCAGTGGTTCATAATTCTATATAAGTATTCACGTAGTGAGCATCGATAAATTTAAATATTTTTATTATGTCAATAGTTCTTTTTTACCGGTCAAATTAGGAAAAAAAAAAAATAGAAGAAGAAGAAAAAGAAAAAACACTAAGATGCATGTTATTGTTCAAACATCAAAGGTTGATTACATTTTTAACTACTATTCAAAGTTCTGCGAGCAGTACATACAGGTACAACAAATTACAGAGGTTTGCCTGAGAACTTCCGCATAAGCTCTTTCTCACGTCAACAGCGTCTGATCGGGAATGCTCGTGCCTCCCCACATTGTGCCTATATAAAGCATTTGAATGTTGAAATGCTCGGGTTTACAAGCATATCAGGTACTTATGCTGATTCTATGAAACGCATTTCTAGCTATCAATGGGCATATGCCATACTTACTAGTATAAACAGTGTAAGAACATAGACAATGTATGAAGTGTATATTAAGCCAGAAAATTGGTGCTTGAATTTGCTGAGAACTTCATGCAAATCATAATTGATGTCCAGCTGAACATATACAAAGACATGAGCAAAAGAACCAATACATAAATTGTTCAAGCCATTTGTTCACGGCAGAGACCTCTACTCATGACCCTAACCTGCAAGCTAACATTATTTCTTCAGGGAGTTCTACACGGAAATGCTATGACAGTAAGGATATCATGATATCCTTGCCTTCCACATTTTCTAAGTTCAAAGGTCGGCATTGCTCATGGATAATAAGCATTGAAGCTAGACACTGCTCTTGCTTTGTGGAGAAGTATATAGAGTAATGTCCCCCATAAGCTGTCAAGTAGGAAAACAATGAAGTCAGGCATCTTTTTCCCTGTGAAGTCAATTGCATTTGAATAGCATGTGCATTACTTTACTCGCTATCAAAGATCTCGGACAATTGGAGGTGCAAAAATAAATGAATATAGTATGTTAATCGGAGAAGAAATAAAATTCGTGTAGAAGATTATATGAAAGCAGATCAAAAGCAAGTAGTTCTCATATAAAGCAGTCTCCAGATTTTTGAAAATCATCAGAACAAAAATAAAATAATACCCTCACAAAGACACCAAAATGCACAGCTTAAAGAATAGTTAATATACACCATATCTTCTCATTTGATGTACACATTTTCTTGGCCAGTAAATACATGAATTAGCACCATAAACATGTGCAAATAGCAGTTTCTTCTGCAATCATTTTATTTACAAGGTTTGTTTCCCATAAAAGAAAGAGGTTAATGGAGTTGAGTTATAAGGTTCATTTTAGAAAAGGAATTTGAAATTATGAATTTTGCTTCGTAAGTATTTTTTTCAAAAGAAAAAAAAAGGGGGGGAGGGGGGAAGAACAGAAGCCCAAAAGTAGCTGATAACTTTGTTTTATATAAACACAAGTAGCTAAACATCAAGTAACTTTTCAATTTTTGACAAATCAATACACAAAACTGACAAAGAACTTATTGATTTGTTCTTTAACAGAAACAGAGTAACCGAATTTAAACACATGACCATACAGTAGTTTGTACTTTGTCTCACCACATGATTTAACTTGAAAATTTGTGCTGAGGAAGAGTTACCTTTGGCTTAGGTCATCAGATGAAAAAGTAAGGGCATTATAAAGGACAGATTTCAAAGCTGGAGTCAGGTGATAGAAGAGCAGTTTCTGATTGAATAATTGCGTTCAATACTAAATAAAAGAGAAGATTATGCAAAAGAAAAACACACTTACGCAAAGGCATATCATTGCCTCAGTAATAAGAGACGAGAGGTTCATTTAATGGGAAACAGCCAAATAATTATTCAACTTGTATTAGAAAGAATCATTATACATATTATTGACATTTTATTTTTCTAATGTCATCGAGTTCTCTGCACTAATTGCTTGAACAGAAAGTCCACAAGAGATTTTAACAAAAAGCCACTAACAGCAGATACTCTTCCCTGGTTTGGCAGGAAACAGTTGATACTTTCTCTTTTATGAAGGCTTGTCTGATCTTTTGACATACTTGGGGGATAAATAGATTATTTACAGATCATGTGATTCAGCGCCCATTGACTTGATGCAGACATCTCCAGAAAGAGGGGAAAATATGTGTATATTGCTCTACAAATGGTGAAGTACATTTCTCATCTGGAACATATCTCGTAACTCCTATATCCTAAACGTATTGCTCTGATACCTCTTCGAAATGCCCCAAACTAAGGCTCCCGACTAAACTAATAATGTGACATCATAATTTCCAGTCAATACTTTTTAAGGGTAACACCATAAAGATTTACCATACTCTCACTTTTCAGTTCTCGTGAAAAAATTCTATTTCAAAAAGCACCTCCTAGAATGTGACTGACTAGAATCTTATGAGGTGCAGAGCAGGTCATAATCATGGCAGGATTGCCAGTTTTGATCTCAGAGCTCATGGGTTCCTTTCAGTGAGGGTTTCTTAAATGCACTTAGTTTAACCCAACAATTTGTTTTTGAAGTTTTCAAAACTATCCACTCTCTTCATTTCTTAATGAGCAGACATTTCATTGGGTGCAAGTCATGCTATTCAGAATGTCAAATAAATCAAAAGAGACCAAAATATATAGCACACAGACATGTCGAAATCTATATAATACTAGGTGCAACGATTCTCATATGTATCGTTTATCTCTCTCATGGAAGTGCATGCCAGACACACAGTAAACATCATTGTGTGAGAGAGGCACAAAATCATTGCTGCTGTTGAATAAAAAGAGAGGAAAAGCGTTTCGGAGTGCAAACACCCCATAAATTAAAACTGAATAATTAATCATTTGTGGCAGCCAGAACACATTATTCACAACCTAGAGTTTCCTTTATGATTAGGGGAGAGATTCACAACCTTTTAGCATTCTATATGGTTTACAAATTACATTATCTTTCTGATAATGATTATACAAAGAATGCATCATTAAATAAATTATTATAGAACATTGGTTGGTCGTAGGTTTGAAGGATATATTCCTGATGTATATGAAAGATCTGACTTCCAATTTCCTTCTTCTACACTCACTAAAAACCATTTCCATGAAAATTTCAGTTTTTTTCCTCTGTTAGTCTAGTTGTAATTGACTCCCAAATAATCAACTTTAAGAACAATTATTTTTTCAATCAGCTTCTCCCAACTAAACCAAACAACACAATAGCTTAAATCGTGATTAGATCAGTTTTTCAATTTTCCCTAAACCTAAAAGACATGCATCAAGTTGATATCAGAATATTAGTACTCTTGCCTAATTCTACTTCTGTCCTTTCTCTTTCTTAAAATGATTGCTCTATCAAAAATGAAAAAAACTAATTCCCAAATCTTTTCATTTTTTCCAAGTTTTGGTTATACCACAATCAAGTTAATATTTGTTGCAAGTCAATTGCCATAGTTTGTTTCTACTTGAAGTGGACGCAATCATATTCATGCTAAATTTGATCCGTACCACCTCACATCTATTGCAAGGGTAAATCAGAAAAGAATAATTATATCCACTCCACC
This sequence comes from Sesamum indicum, assembly GCF_000512975.1. Lineage (NCBI taxonomy): Eukaryota > Viridiplantae > Streptophyta > Magnoliopsida > Lamiales > Pedaliaceae > Sesamum > Sesamum indicum. The sequence continues at coordinate 16,527,983 of NC_026152.1, forward strand.
ACTCATAATTAGCTCCATTGTTCTCTGACTCCCTCTCAATTTGGGCTGGCAAAAGAACCCCCTGTTACCACCACACAAACAACTTCAATATTTGAAGCTTCTAGCTTTTAACTTCTCTTGATCATAATCACAAAAATGAGCACATCAGATATCAAATAAAATGGCAAATGATAACCATCTAAGGATAGGTTTTACCAGACTTAACCAAATTATTCAAGGATCTTATATTATGGTGGCTGATAAAGTCCCATAACATGGCGCACTGGTGCTAGCACTTCTAAAATAGTTATAATGGTATTATTACAGTAAATGCATTACTAACATCTCATTCACATCACTCCCACTATCACAATGCTATAAGAAGGTCATATCTCAGTTAATTATGTCACAGAATGTTACAAAATAAAAGAATACACTGTTGATTAAACCGTTGAGTTCCTGCCATGTAGATTTTCTTTCCAGAGCTAGCATATGCTTTTATTTCTTACAAGCATCAAACATGACATAGAATAGGGGGCTCCACTGAGTTGATTACAGCTGAGAATAATGGTAAGATGAGCTGGAACAATTTGGAACAGATAGGATATTTTTAGGTACTTGATTATAGCTTAGGATTCAAGAGTAGGAAATTCCTACCCAAAACGAGTTTAGCTAAAGCCAAATGAGAGAATAGGTCAATAGGGTACTTTATAATGATTTGAGCAAACACTGCATACTAAGCTGTCTACTCTCTACGCCCGACCTCTCATTATCTTATCTTATCTTTCTTTCAACTTTTGTTCCTCCCTTCACTACTTAAAGTGGTCTTAATTCTGTCATTTGATCTAGAATATAGCGCATAATTCACTGTTCTCTCAGGCAATTGCGACGAAAATGCATAAGCAGCAGTCTTAGGGACTTTTAATCCCCTTCCCAGCCCCTAGAGCTCCACTATCTAAACAACTGCATCCTATGGGTCCACATATCTATCCATTCCTTTTCCTAAATGTCCACGATATTTCCTTCCATTTTTCACCTAAAAATTTCAGCTGAGTTGTTTCTACTAGGAAAGTTTTCACACACTTTATGAATTAATGACCATTGTTCATAAACATTGAGCTAATAGCATGACAATAGCTGCATAATGATGTTTAACTCATCTTTATACAGAAGAAACCTAGACGTCAATAACTAAATCACTAACCTTTAATGAAAGACTTTGGCATTAGAAAATGAAATTTATCAAATTTGAAGTGAGATGACATGGTAGAGATGGTAAGATACATTAGCATGTGTATTGTGATCTAGATTACGAAATTATGTCCATACAATTCTGAACGCATGGTCATGGCCCAAGTAATCCAACGGTGTTTTAGAGACAATAATTGAATGTTGACTAATAAAATGTCAAGTACTCCCAAGAAAAGTAAAATAGCACTATAAGCTACCAATAGCTGCAATAATTGCTAATCTGGCATAATATAGTGAATAATTACCACTTACCATAAATGAAAGACAAGGAAATTAGAAAGTAGACAAACCTCAAGCATTTAGAAGAACAAGCTTCAGAAAATTAAACAAATCAAGAAGATATGTTGTTCATTGAAGCAATTAATAATAATTAACTGTATCTAATGGTAGAAAGAGCAAGAGAAAATGAGTACCTTCCTATTTGTAGAAAAGAGCACAAGTAACTCCATCTTTCACTAACTTGTTCACAGCATCCCTAAGCCTATAGTAATCCTCAACTACATTGTACACCTGATGAGAAATTCTCGCATACCCAGTTGTTGGGTCAACCTCCCCCTCCACTGATGCCCTATAGTAAATTGGCACTTCAACATTAAAACACTCCCTCAAATGCTTTCTTAACTTTAATGCATCTGAACTGCTCGTGATGCCCAAACAAGCAGGCATTCCCACCATAGCCATACTCGAGCACATCTCTGGGGGTGCCCCCAACTCTGTCCCCCATGCCTCCACCAACATTTGGGCCATCTCAACAACAGTCTCATGATTCCTCCTCATTATCCCCTCAATCCCACCATCGAACCTGCTAACAAATTCCATCACCTCCGGCAACACAAGTTGTGGGCTGTAATCTCTCGTCCCAGTCCACGAACTTTCTATTGCCAGCCCATTACCATACTCGTGAGACACCACAGGGTGGTGCAAGTCTGACAATTCATCACACATCTTACAGTACAAAAATGCAACAGCTGGAGGGCAAAACATCCACTTGTGCAAGTTACTTGTGTAAAAGTCAGCACCTATATCCTTCACATCTATCTCCACATTTCCAATGGCATGCGCCCCATCAACAAAGATCCTATCAACGCCTTCATCTCTACACATTCTAACCAGTTCTTTCACAGGTATGATCACAGAAGGCATAGAAGTAATATGATCAATGATGGCCAACCTAATTTTCCTACCATTTGCTTTTCCCATTTGAAGGGCCTTTTGAAATTCACAAACAATCTCAGAACTAGATTTAACAGGGAAGGGAAGATGAACCTCGATCACGTGGCCACCAGCACGCGAAATGTAGGCCTGTACGGACTTCTTCACGGCGCCGTAGGCGTAGTGGAGGATGAGGACAGCGTCACCGGCCTGAAAAAGGGAGGAGAAAAACGACCAAGTGGTGTGCTGGAGGACGATGGCGGCGGCGGTGGTGGCGTTGTCAACGATGGAGACTTCATCGACGTTGTCGGCGTTGATCAGGGTCTGAATCAGGCGGCGGGTCCGGAGGATGGAGGGCTTAAGGGTGTGGAAGTAGAAGTAGTCGGGCTGGCGGAGGTACAGGAGCTGGTAGCGCTGCTGGGCAGCCATGATGGTGGCGGGGGGAGAGGCCAAACTT
>NC_026152.1:16530908-16545373 GCF_000512975.1 Sesamum indicum
CCGGCAGGGGGGGTGGGGGGGCAGCAGCCAAAGCTGCCGTTGTTTATCCGGGCGACGGTAGGGTCGTGGTGGGAGAATTCTGTCCGGAGCTCCCACGAAGTGATGGGTTTGGGTTTAGAATCTGGGTCTTGGTTGATGGCGGTGGTGCCGTTGATGAGCGACATTTGGGCCTAGTGGTGGAGGTCCGGCGGAGGGTTTCGGCCGTTTTGGGTGGTGGTGCTTAGTGCGTGAGAGTGTGTAATAAAAACATGAAAGTTGGCAAAGAAACAAAAAGGAAACTTTCACATAGTGGTTGAAGTGGAGACTTCACTGGATATGCCGGCCGGCACCAGAGATGGTTGACATTCGACCTCCCACGTGCAGGTCACGTGACATTTTCTTGGTCGGATGTGCAGTGCAGCTTTGGAGAATCGTTATCCTATCCCTCCCTCCCTCCCTACTTTGATTACACACAATTAACAACTTATTAATATCTTTGCTATATTTATAGTTTGATTTTTCAATTGTTTCTAATTCACATTTAATTCACCCCATCCAAATTCATTCATTTAATTCTTATTTCACGTGCAAAAATTTTATGCATCCAATTTATATTTATTTAATTAAATAGAAGAATTAATCAAATCTAAAATTAAAGAAAGTCAATCATCCCATATCTTTTATTTCATTCAAAATATATACATAACTTGTATAAAGATTATCTCAATTATTTTATTTGAAAAAAAAAAGATTTTTTATGCACATCATATATTTATTAAATGGAATATAATTGTCCAAAATCTCGTTATAATAACCTTAACCTATTAAAAGATTTTCTGAAAAGGTAATAATGCCTTATCCCATGATTCCATTTAATAACTCATAATATGTTTTGTAATAATTATGATACAATTATAAGTATCAATAAAAAAATAAATTATTATAATTTAGTAAAGTGATACTAACATGCACAATTGCAAAATCAAATGAACACTTATTATATTGATCCAATTTATTTATTTATTAACGGAATAATTTACAATAATGATTATATTTTATAATTGTAGAGAGGTGTGAGTAGTTGGATATGACGTTTGGTGCTAAAAATTAGGTAAAGCTAAAACTTTTGAAATTGTATATATGAAATATTTTATGTAGGTTAGGATGTCATTTTTTTTAGTGTTTAGGAATATTACAAGTGGATCTACTGTCTGTTTTGAACATGGGACTGAATACAACTAGGAACAAATTAATTGGAAAAAAATAATAATGGGATTTTAGATGTGTGAAGAACTTCAAAATAATGGCAAGGAAAAATGTAAATAAAAATTTAGAGGCCATGTCAAATTATTTGTTGTATTAGCTAATGCTTTAAATCATGTAACATAACAATCTACAAATAAGTATAAGATAAGTACGTTTACACCCCTAATTTACGATTTTTTTATACAAAGAATTCATACTTTTTAGATAATAATGCGTACAATTACTAGAAATGTCAACATAATTTGCACAAATTATTTATATTTTTGAAAATTATACATACCATCTCAACAATATAAATATCATTACACAAGCTATTAATATTTTTTGATTGTTGGGTATGATTTATATACTTATATAAAAAATAGAAATAATTTATGTAAATAAATTATAAGTAAAAAAGTATAATTGCAATTATGGTAAATAATTATTTATATCGAAATACTTGGTATTTCAAGGCTGCTCCTGTAATGTTTGTCCTTTTGGATTTAACTACTGGCCCTAAAAAGGGTTTTAAGCATTTGTTTGAAATTAAAGGGTGCTTGACAAAATTCATTTAAAAGATATCGTGGCTCGTACATCTTACAGGATTTTGTTAGAAAGAATTATTTTAAAAGTAAAAAATTTGAAATTGTTGAATAAAATGGCATCAGAAAATGTTAGTAATGAAAAATTTTATATTCAATATAAATAAAATTGAAAGAAGTTTTCAAAATTTGTGAATAAATTAAAATATTGTTATCACTTTTTAGGGTTATAAGTTCATTTTGATAATTGTTTTTATTTCGAATAATATTTTGAATAGTTTATAAGCTTGTCCAAATCGTTCTTGATGAATTATGCTTGTGATTCAATTATTAAAGAAAGTGGCGTGCTGATTTGTCGTTATCATTGCAACAAGATGCTTTCTAGGATTGTTGTTTAGATGCTTTGTAAACACCAAGAGACACACTAAAAGCGACAGAAAATGAGTTTATTGAACTTAAAAAATTGAGACAGCCAATCCTTAATTTGATCTATGTATGTGACTCATAAAGTTTCACAAGTCTCAACAATCACACCGAGACAGAGTTTCACAGTTACAGCAATGAGTTCCATGTCTTATGAGGACAAAATCCTCTGTAGTAAAGGCCAGTGTGAAGGTTTATCGATCATGTAATCTACCAATTAAAGATTTTGTGCCAAATATGAGTTGTTGGAAACCATACGCACATTTGGACCCTTTCACCAGAAACAATAATGGGCATATCAAACTTTAAAATGAAATACAAGTTTTCTCACCAACAGCGATTGTTGAACTGTTCTATCATCCAGCTTAAAACTGCATGATGTACCTATGTGTGTGAAGTGAATCCTAATGCCTAAGGCAAAAGTTTCTCTGCTAAAATTGCTGTTATATTTTAAAACCTGACCTCCTAATAGAAACTAATTGGTCGTGATTGAAAAGGATATGTATTGTGCGGGCAAAGGACTCAGCAATAATGAGCATAGAGTTAATGTAAGTCGATTAATCTTATAGATGACAACATCGTCTTTTTAAACCCAGAGCAATACAATGTAGCTCATGCATTCTCTAGTCTGATTGTTTTGAAATTGATTCTCCAGTTTCTGTAGCACACAAATAGAATTTGCAAGAACCAACATTACTTTTTCCGGTCATAAGCAGCTATGTTTTGGGGTTCACATTCAGGACTGAATAGACGAACTAGCAGAGCTGTGGTTGTACTTGTAGAGATGGCGCCACAAGCAGCCCACCTAAGACTTCTAGGAACTGTGATTCTAGGACCTGCATTGCCAGCAAAACTAGATGAATACATATAGAATTGTTTTGAATATGATGGATAGAGAATATGATGAATACATATACTATTAACTCTTGAAACAAGTCAAACAAAAAGAACGAGTCTTAAATTGCAGCACTGAGCTAAATATTCATCAGAAAAATAAACCTTGGAAGGAATCGAATTAAGCAAATTTTAATTGAAAACTAAATCGAACAATTAAATTTACAAGATTTAAGAGTTTTTTTGGAAATTGGAAAGGCACATTGCTTCACAGGTTGGTCAACCATGCTGAAGTCACAAAGAACATATTCTTTTCTCTAAGAGAATCTGACATCTGCAGGTGGCCTCTCATTTCAACATACTAAATACCCAAAGCCATGCATTCGCTGGCAACATTATGGTTGTACTTCCGAAAGGGTATTGTTTATACTACTGATGCAGGCATCCGTCATTGTTGCAATTTTAGGAGAATGCTTGCCAATCAATCATATCTCCTGACATAAGTACTTTGTATCTCTTGAGACTTAGAAAGAGGAGATTTTGCTTGAGAAATCAATGATCCTTGATTTGATAAAACAGCCCCTCAATTATCTAAATGTCATGCAGGCATAAATAGAATTACTCAGGGCAATATCAAGTGGCAATGGACAGCCCACAATCGGGACCAGAGACGATTGGTTAAGGAAGGTGAAGGTTTGCAAGGAACAAGAGTGGGTCTACAGCATCATGGAACCTCCAAAGTATGGCTAATATTGTATTTTCATTTGATTCAAGGAGTATTTTCTCCCACAAGATCAAATATTAATTAATCACCTGAAACTTGAAACAAATGGTGAATCAGCAAAAAAGCAGCTCAATTATTCTACGAACTTTCTTTATTTCAAGTGAAAAAACAAAATAAATTAAATGATTTAAATTGGATCTTGATAATCATTTGGTAATATATTCACATGATATCTCTCCCTGCGTCACCTGAACTTGCAGTCTCTTTCTTATACATGGATGGCATATACAACGTATCAAACTTAACTTTCAAGAATATCACATGCCCGATTCTTATTCTATGTATGTTTAAACTTTAATGTAGATAATGCATGATATTTAGGCACAAAGACCAAAAAGAATGAACAAAGTAAGAAACAAGCCAGTCGAATTGGCACTAAACTTCCTCCTTGTCTGGGTAAGAAAGTGAATTCGCAAGTATTTTACCGAAAAAGATAACATATCCATCTGATAGAGAGAAGAAGAAGAAGTAGAGGAAAATAAAAGGCCATAGTAACAAGATGCACCAAAATAATGGAAGCAGTATAAAAACACACCATAGTGCAAGCGGCAGAGGACCCAAAAGCCCAGTCCTCCTCCCACTGTAAAAATGCCAGCAGTTTGCCTCATCAGTCGGGAACAGGGTTTTGCATCTGACCTCATCAATTCTCCATCAGAGAATCCAAGCATACGCCTTAGCGCCATCGTCTAGTATCCTTCAACTACTTTGCCTTCGTTATGAATACTTTTGGTTGGCAGGCAATGTCTGTCTGTCAAAAGAGATCACTTCTCATGATCATAGCTTAACAGACTTTAGCTCCATTCCAAAGAACTAACAACAATAGAAGTGTCACCAGAAATCGAATAATTTATTTCATTTTGACATAAAAAAAACATGACCCCATAACCTCATTCGAAGGAATCCCGAAAATCACAGTAACAAAAAATAGCATTCAACTACACAACTCAACCTATAAGCAACCCCACAACCCCAAACGAAAGAAGAGGGTTTTAAAAGCAGTTCAGAATCAGTAGTTTACAGTCACAAAGCCATTGAGACATTTTGTCGAACACCTCAGCCACTTATAGACTAACACGAATACCTTCATTTAGAGAATGGCTGACAACCTCTGACCTGTGTGTTGAGCTATATGGTGATTGATCAATCTCAAGGCTCTCGTGATTTGTAACTGCGAAAAACTGGAAGTTGAAACTTTGATGGTAGCTCAGCTATTCTACTTTCAGGAATCGATTGCGCCAGTTGATATACAATGATGGCCTGGGCTATGTGATTGGAGTTCCCGGGCCTTGAAGCAGAAGTTTCGTCTCAGCCCAAAAGGAGTTCCAAATCCAATTTTACAAGTGGTGGGCATCAACGACAAAATTTTGGCATTTAAACCGTATATCACTTACTATTCTTCATACAAAGTCAATGATTATAATAATACACATTAATAATCAACTCGCTTACATTTATTTACGTGCACATAAAATAAAACAGGTACAATATATAATTATTATTGAAGAATTCAGTTCTATATACAAATTGATATCATTTATTATCCATTCATCCGCACGCAAAAATAAGATAACTTATTACAATTTAAAATAAACATACAAAAAAGAAAGAAAAAAACCAATTATTGAAGTAATTATAAATGTATTCAAGAATTCTCTACCACCTGTCAACTTCTCCTTGGTTAAGAAGAAGAAATTTCTGGGCAACTTCGCTATTACACTATTGGTGCCTTAAGAAAGTGAAATAGCACAGTACTGCCTAATTGCTCCGCCGCGCGTGTACGTCGAGTTTCTTAATATCTCAAACCTACCGGTTACCGTTTTGGCCACGCGCAACAAGTAACACGTGGTCATCCTCCCACCATACATGTTATCAAGTACCTTGTTTTGAAGTTGAGCTAAAGAGACGAAAAGGAGTATCCATCTACTTAGCCCACAAAATATCTAAACTTTCAGTCCACAGTCTCCTTTATTTGTGGATAGACCGCTGCTTCAAACTCTCATCTTCATAAGCTTTTCCCATTGGACTCTCTCACTCACTTGTTCTGCTCTTGGGAGTTCTCGGTTGAGTTAACAAGGTTTGATGAAATCTGAAGCTGTGTCGCTTTCTTGATCAAACGTATGTTATGTGATGTTCTTGGTCATCACCTTAGAGTTTTCTGTATGTATCTTTCTTGGATGAGTTTGATTCTTGAGAAATCAGCTACTGTTTCTCTTTTCTTTTGTAGTAGGATATCTGGTGTTGGGATTGTCTTACCTTCTCATCTTCTGGGCTGTTTCACAGTTGTGGTCATTTGATTGGTTTGACGTGGTTTGTAGTTGATGTCGCACTGTGCAAGTTCTTAGTTCTTGGCTGTTCCCTGTGTGTGTGGAGTTGTAGTTTCTTCGTATGTTGCTTGGGATGATGCTTACTGTTCCTAGGTAAAAAAGTATGATGATATGGTTCTTGTGTCCTCTAAAGGAAAATCCGAGACAAGGGCAGTTGACATATTCACCTCTAGTTACTTATTTCAAAGTCTATGGTGTATATATATATATATATATATATATATATATAACTATTGCTGATGAATTATTTTATGCTTGGGTTGATTGCTTTACAGATTGTCGAACTTCTTCTACCGCATCCTTATTGTCAGCAATCCTTAACTATTGTGTCTGATGGGGAAGTGTTGAGCTCATATTCTTTGTGTTTCTTGAACAGGCAAACCTTTAAAATGAAGCGCCACTACCTGCTGACCCTTGTCTGTTTTTGGGCCATTACATGCTCCTTAATTCCTTCATCAGATGGTCTGAGGAGAATTGGATTGAAGAAGAGGCTTCTGGACCTTTCCAGGTTTAAAGCTGCCAGACAGGCTACATTGGAGGGGAAATACGGGACGATTTTGAAAGATAGACGGATCAAGCTAGGTGATTCTGATGAAGATATTGTCTATTTGAAGAATTACATGGATGCCCAATACTATGGACAGATTAGCATTGGCTCACCTCCTCAGAATTTCACTGTCATATTTGATACTGGAAGCTCTAATTTATGGGTTCCCTCCTCAAAATGCTATTTCTCTGTAAGTAGTGTTCAGGCAGGATTTATTTGCCTGGTGCTTTTACTCTTCCACACCATTACTTATCAAGTCAAATTATATGCAGATCGCATGCTATTTCCACTCGAGATATAAGGCCAGCAAGTCCAGCACATATACAAAGATTGGTATAAGTCTAAATGTTTCTTCCCTCTTTTCAGTTTTGATCAATCTCTGCTGCAAGGTTCTTGAATGAACGTAATTGTAAATACTTTAGCTTGTGATGATTCTCAGCTCATGCATTAGAAACTTCTATGATTCAGGAAAGCCTTGCTCAATTCACTATGGCTCGGGTTCAATTTCTGGATATTTTAGCCAAGACAATGTTGGAGTTGGTGATGTAGTGGTCAAAGATCAAGTTAGTTTCTTTCTTTATTGCCTTTGTTTCTTGAAAAAGAAAAATTATGAAAATGATACTTGTGTTTTTCCATTATACTTGTGCTCTATAATTATGATCATGATCATCCTTCTTGTCAGGTGTTTATTGAGACTACACGGGAAGGAAGCCTTACCTTTGTCCTGGCCAAGTTTGATGGAATACTCGGGCTTGGTTTCCAGGAAATTTCTGTTGGCGATGCAGTACCAGTCTGGTATGGATACTCCGCATTTCAATTTTCCCAATCATATTACGTTTTAGTAGCTGCAAAAACTAATTCTTACAGCAAACTGACAGGTACAATATGGTAGATCAAGGTCTTGTTGATGAGAAGGTATTTTCCTTCTGGCTTAACCGTGATCCAACGGCAGAAGTGGGAGGTGAGATCATCTTTGGTGGAGTTGATCCAAAGCACTACAAAGGAGATCACAGTTATGTTCCTGTAACAGAAAAGGGGTACTGGCAGGTATATAAAGATAGATTGTTTCTTTAACAAAACTCTAGTGTTTTACTCTTGACCGAGTAAAGATTAGTTTGCAACGTTTTCTTCTCACCACCTTCTGCAAATCTTCCTTTTACCAGTTTGAAATGGGCGATTTCCTCATTGGGAACCAGTCTACCGGTAAGTTCACATACTAAATTGCTATCAAATTATACAAATGCTGTGATTGTTCTTTTTCTCCTTTACGACTCGTTGATTAGACTAGCTCTTAAGTGCTAAACTTAATTTGTGTCATGTAAAATCTGTGTTTGTGTGTGTGTATTTCTTTATTACTCTGGCAACATTATTGTAAAATTGAGCTAGAAATTGGGTTGCATTATATTCATCTGATGATATTGCTGGGCTTGAGTCTTGGGGGTCTGACTTCTCTCTTGCTCATCAATCATTCCTCCAGGTTTCTGCGAGGGTGGTTGTGCTGCTATCGTGGATTCTGGGACATCTCTGCTCACTGGTCCAACTGTGTGTATTCCTACCATTTTACTCTTGGTTCATTCTGAAAAGGATAAATGGAATTTCATTCTTTAAAGATATTACTTCTCTTGTACTCAGTTCCTCCATCAATTGCTTTGTATAGTTATATTCATGATTGACCTACAATTTTATCAGACTGTTGTGACTCAAATCAACCATGCCATTGGGGCAGAAGGGGTCGTGAGCACCGAATGTAAAGAAATAGTCTCTCAATACGGAGACATGATATGGGATCTACTTGTAGCTGGGGTACGTCTTATCTTGATCCGTTTCCTCCCTCACTCTCACACACATATAGATGCACATAAAGATTCACAAGCATTGCTCTCATCAGCCTACGTCAAGGTCCAGTACAAAAATCCAACACTGTGTACTTTGTGCAGGTAGAACCCAAGATAGTTTGCTCGCAGATTGGTCTATGCTATTCTGATGGAGCTCAGTCTGTGAGGTCTGAATGCATTAATTTCATTGTCTTAACTATCCCTCTTGCTTAAAATTATGAAGTCTATCAGGGATGTGGGGCTCCCTGACCTGCAATAGAATTTCCCTTATGCTCCTGTTTTTTGCTTCATTTTTGACGGCATGATGCTCCCCATCTGACATCCAGACAAGTTCTCTAACTTGACTTGCTACTTATTGCAGCTCAAATATTGCAATGGTTGTTGATAAACAAACCGATAAGGGAACATCAGTTGGTGAAAATCCATTATGTACGGCTTGTCAGATGGCTGTTGTTTGGATGAAAAATCAGCTGAATAATCAAGAAGTAAAGGAGAAAGTGCTGGATTACGTGAATCAGGTGACCTTAATGATGCAATATATTCTGCCTTGGAAGTGAAAAAGCTGGTGCAAAATGTAATACTGAAATATTCTTTATTTTTTAGCTCTGTGAGAGCATACCAAGTCCAGGTGGAGAGGCGCTGATCGACTGCAATGCCATATCAAGCATGCCTAATGTCACCTTTACCATCGGTGATAAAGCTTACGTTCTCACTCCAGAGCAGGTTCGATAATTTTACACTGTTAGAATTCCTCCATGTTTGCCATTACGGGTTACTTCATTAGAAACTTATAGCACCATCAAACACCACAAGCGTTGCCCTCCAAGGACGGCAGTTTGATCTGCTATTTTGCTCAGTTGTTTTTAACAGTTCAAAATCCACTTTCTTGAACGCGTTTATATTGTTGGCAGTACATTCTTAAAACTGGTGAAGGTCCTGCTGCTATTTGCATCAGTGGATTCATGGCTTTGGATGTATCACCTCCTCGAGGCCCTCTGTGGTATGTTGGACAAAAATAACATTCATGATCTCTTGAAATAAGAACACGACAATTCTTTATGGTTGTGATCATGAACGCACCAAAAGAACTAAGCTAGGAGAGAAATTGTGTTCAATTTTCGTCGTTGTTTATATTCAACATATTCATTCGACTTGCTAAAAGTTTCATCAACCCGGTAAAAAGACAACACTTGTCTTGCTATGCTAATAGATTTTATACGTCTTTCCAAGATGACCTTGTCTCTAAACGCAATACATAACGGGGTTGCAGGATTCTTGGAGACGTGTTCATGGGCGTTTATCACACGGTGTTCGATTATGGCAACCTCCGACTGGGTTTTGCTGAGGCTGCCTAAATTCCCACTAGTCATCAGTTGTTTTTTGCGGTAGGCTAAGGGCTGTGTAATTTATGTAAGGATGTGCCACTTTGTATTGTGTTCTGTGGTGCTCCCCTCGCCTGTGGATTCTGCTGAACTGAAAATAGAGGCACTATGCCTTTGCTATCTCATATGGGACAGGATTGCATCCTGTCCGTTTTAGTGTATTATGTAAAAGTTTACAACGTAATGAAACTTGCGGTTTTCAGGAAAATCTCGTCGCTCTTTTGGAAATTCATTCAAACATCAAACTATGAACCTGTTTCCTAGGCGTTACTGATATATTTTTATAGGATCTTGAATATTTTAATATATCTCGTGACTAAACAAGATTTTATGAACAAATAAAAAAAAATATTAAGTAATATATATATAGTGACAATTTTAATTTATTGTTTAATTATATTATTTTGTTATTGAAGTGCTTGCTAAAAAAAAAAAAAGGGGGGGGACTATATGCCCAAAATGAATTAATCTTAATATGTCATCTTCACTTCATGCATAGTATTTACGTTGTAATATTTTGATATTTTATTATACATATATAAGTATATGTCCGTATTTATTAACATTTAACTCGTATCTTCATATATTAAATAATCTTTTACAAGTAATACGGAGTGGGCTGAATAATTGGGCTTAGCCCACAAAAATTGGCGTACCATTCAGCCTTTAATTTAGAGCACCCAAAGAGGTCACTTTCTCATAAATCCGATTTTAGATTAGGAAGAATTATTCTTAATTTGTTTATTAGTATCATCCTTTAGGCCATTCCACACTCAATTTCAAACATGTCTGCCTCCTACGTATCCTACAACCACAGGTTATAATTAAATATTACATCAAAGAGATCATATTGTAACAATTTATCGATTTAGAATATTTCGAGCATTATCATATTAATTTATAATGAATTTTTATTATTTTTATGCGGGATCACCATTAGTCTATGCAGTAGAAAGCATACAGGCAGCTACTAAGTAACTTTTTCCTCCGGTACCAATAATGTGATTATAACTAACTAATCGATTGGCGACTGAATAAAATATAAACAGCTCAGCACGAGAGAATATTAGCGAATAATGTTGGTTGGATGGCAATCTAGAAATGGGATTTGTGAATGCATGGAGATGATGGTAATGCCATCCGTATCATCCAAAGGTTCTATGCCCATTCCAATTAATTGAGTAATCAATGGGATGTTTTGAGTAGTTAGCTTTAAGCTTTGTGTTGATGCTCTTGCTTTCTAGTGCTGCCTTTTTAGTATATTAAGTCCCAAAAATGGCTTTTGAAGCATAAGTTTATTATTTCCAGTTTTCATTAAGGAAAAGTATAGTTTAAGTACTTGGAATGAGGGCTTCTTCCCACTTTCTTCAAGGATTGGGAGCTTTGTAGATATATTTTAAATGTTTATGTGATGTTGATTTTATATAAGTATGTATATATGTATATTAAATAGAATATAAAATTAACATCAATTTAAAATAAAAAATATATTTTTTATTTATATTTCCAATTTTTACTATAACTAAACTTACAATTTATTTCCATTAATACCATAATCTTTTGATGATTCTTGATGAAGAATAGGCATGGAGACAACCAAAGTAGCTCCAAAATCCAACACCTTGAACACGAAATCTTGGACAGCCTAGCTAAGCACTGCACTCACCCAGATATTTCTCGACATACACTTTTTTATGTATATAAATAATTAACACAAATAATAATATCTAAATATAATAATATATAAATTAATGAGAAGACAGCAATAACACACTACAGTACTACCCACTACCTACCTAATTTATAGCCAACACATGTACAATATTCTGGAAGCAAATTAGAAACCCAGGAGAGTTTCCGTAGTCCTAAGTACAATTCATGTTGAACGGACACAACCTGCCATACCTCTCTCTGCCTCTCACTTTGATTTGCTTTCTGTTCAAGAATCCTAAAAGCTAGACAGCTTGCAGCAACGTTGGTAGATCAAAGAACTAAGATTAGCTACCTAGGGTTTCTTAATTAATTAAATTATTCCTTGATATATATATACAAGTTAAAAAGAAACAAAAGGGGGGTTGTGATCGGAATTAAGCCAATCGATATGAAGCTTCAATGATTCAAAAAGAGAGAGAGGCTTAAAGGCTTCTTTTGACCCTTTTTCTTCACTCCTTTTGCTGCCAGGCATTCATTCTTTTGTTTTCTTCTTCTAAGCCTATATGCAATCTAATCATACATAAGATTATGCCTATCATTATGTGGATGTGATTGGAATTTTTATTGTATTTAACACTAACGAATCATTATAACGCGCAATACTTGTCCGTCATATATAATCAATGGATCAAGTGATTAACGTGTGTGAAAATTGGAGGTTAAATATGATACTACGTTGGTGGTTAGAAAATATTGTGAACCATTTGAAATAATTAAATAATTATAGGTAAGGGTATAATTGGCTTTTCAAAATTTGTTGTTGCAGTGTCACGACGCGCTAGTTGTTAGTGAAAAATATTTTTCTTTTTTATATTAGTATAATATATATGTTCCGTGTGCAAAGCCTGTTATTTATGTAATTAAAAGAAAAATGTCACATACATGATATGTATACTTTGAACAAATCAAAATGATACAATAGGATTTGAAATAATAAATTCAGTCCACAGTACAGGTCGGTTGATTAATTTTATATTAGGTCAATTATAAGATATTACTGCGCTAGTATATGTGTATGTATACGCGGTTGTGGATTTTGGATGGAAATTGCAATAAATTAATTAATTTCATGTGGATTTAATCTTTCAACTATATTATATTAAACAATATGGAATATTACTTGACAAATTAAATAAGATAAACATTACTATATAATATGAATTAGTATTCATATATATATATATGGAAATGTTCTCTAGAAGAAAAGTTGCTTGAAGACTCAGAATTCTGGAAGTTCAAATACCTAACTACTTGGACTTCAAAAAATGGACACAATTATATTTATATATTATATATATATATATATATATTATAAATTGTTGATTGTGTATGTCATGACGATCATTGGTCATATACAAAAGTGAAGGTCAAACTATTATTACAAAATACAGCCCCCCCTTTTTTTTTGGTATATATATATATATATATATATGTATCAATCCAATTGTAACCTTACTAATTACCTGCCATTCCCTTTCTACAAAAAGACTGAAAATGAGAGACTCGGGATATTTTGGAAAATGCTTCACGTAATTTACTTAATTACCAACAAGTGTGAGTGTGCGTTATTTTTTCTTTTTCGTGCGCTTTGTCATGTTTAATTTTTTCATTGCATCAATGTCTTTAATTGATTAAATGCTAAATGTTTATTTAAAAATTTCATATTGTTCGTGGGTTTGGGTCGTATCCCCTCCTCAACACTATCTGAAAATCTTCACAAACAACTTGAGAACATAAGATCATAGTTACGTGGTTCCTCCGACATTCAAATCAGTCAATAGATAAAAAAAAAAAAATAGAGAAATATGACTAGCAAAATATAAAAGGTGTATTTGTAAGTGTTGTCCAATTGTATAGTCATTATTTAGAGTCTTTAGGATCATGAGACGTGTCTACTAATCATCGGATTGTGGGGTCGGTTGGATTGGGCAAAACCAATCAACATATAAAAACATGCGGATCTTAGAGAGCTTACTGGCTAATTCTTGCTGTTGTAAGAGGTTTTTATTGTTATTACACATTTGTCCACATTCAGGTACTAATTAAGAATAACGTATTGAAACATGTTAAGTGGCAGTATTCTGTGTATGGAAATAATATTAACAGCGGTAATTAAGAACCATATAACTGAAGTACAGGTGGTCATATCATTGCCACTTGGGGAAGAAATAGTACTACTGAAAGGAAATTTGTACCTATCTTAAGAATGCTCTTTCTTTTGGATCACATCGGAGGATGAAATAACAGAGAAATTCTCACAATTTGCCCCCGAATTTGGAGTTTCTCACCATCCCATCACAACACGAATCATTTCCTCTTCAGAACTTCCCTATGAAAATTCGGAAATAGGGGTCAAGATTTACAGAAGATTTTATATTCAAAATCAAATTTAATTTAATCAAATCACTGACACATTAATAATGTCTTAGCCTAGTGATTAAATTATTAAAATTTCATAAATAAGTTCATTGAAGTCATGAGTTTGAATCTCACCGGATGGATATTTGTCCTACTTTATGTGAATGTCTGTTCTTATCCAAATTGATGTATTGATTGAATCTGTGTAATTTATTTACTGTTCATAGTCATATTGATGTTTTGGTTGAAATTTTTATTATTAAAAAAAATCAATGACACATTACTCTTAGTCTCTTTAACGTACTTCCCTTTTTTTTAGTGAATTGGTTATAAGTATATTTTAAATTTTAATTATTTACGGTCAGTATATATCAATTATCAATCACATAACAAGTATAATTATGTGCAACTGACTCAAAATTACAAATTAAAATCTAATCCAGATTAGAATTTAAGATGAGTTGTATTGTCATACTAATTCAAAGGAAAATGTAAA
>NC_026152.1:16545383-16556715 GCF_000512975.1 Sesamum indicum
CCCCCCCCCCCCCCAAAAAAAAAAAAAAAAGGTTGTAAGAAAACATCCCCCGTTAAGGATGTCGAGTCAACTTGGGGAGCAGCGGTCCAAAGTAGATGTTCTTGCCTAAGTTCCAACTAGCAACCCAATAATTAATTAATCAACATCATTTCATGCATGCCATCTCAGCCATCAATCAGATCCAACGGTTCTTGAATTCTCTACCAAGATTCCCTCCACCCACCAAAACCTACTATAAATTCCACAGAACATCACACCACAATTCCAACCAAACCAAACTAACGTACAACAACGTTGTGTACACACACACACACACATCCCTTCTACAAAGAAACAACTCCAAGGTTGTCTAATTAGTCTCTCAGCCCCTTATCTACAACAAATATATGGCAGGCAAGAAGAAATCTTCCTTCTCCCTCTTCAGCTTATTCAAAGGCGGCAGAAACTCGCGACATAGAAGGGGAGATGATGGCCGGGACGACTACGTGAAGGCATACAAAGTGTACCCTAGCGACGAAGACAGAGGCCGGTGGGTGGCTGAGCCTGGTATCGATGAGAAAGCTTCTGCATACATCTCTTTGACCACCAATAAATGGGAAAAGCTCGCGGTGGCTAACTAACGAGTTCATCCATCGCTCCCGCCTCCTCCTCTTATTTATTTTAACTTTTCGTTGTGACTGTGTACAACGAAAGTTTCTACGTACATTAATTCATTTATATGTCTTAAATGTAATTTGTTTAATTGTTATGGTAGGTTGTGAATTATTGCTAATAATACAGTGAAATAAGATGAAGATTTCTTGATCATGTTATATACCTGTATCTATATATATACATATGTATCCTTCTTACATAAACTTAACCATCTTTTCAATTTTTACCTTCGTGTCTAGTTACATATTTATCCTAAATTTGTGCATGAAATTAAAGTCGATAAAGCCCTGATTGTATTAAAAGCTGACAACCCTCCTCTTTCTACCTATATTATCGATATAGATTGGAAATATTACATGCAAATGCGAAATCATTATCTATATGGTCGGACCCTAATTGTTTTTTCAAGTTCTTCCGAAGTTCATGCACGGGACAAGATTTTATTATTTTAGAAAAATTATTAATGCGAGGCAGATTCTTTGTATTTTCCTGGAAGTTGGGCTCAGACAATAATGGTACGGCGTGCTGCTTCGTGTTGTACTTTTACATATATATATTCTGTGCAATGGCATAAAAACACTTACTTTGGGTGAGCTAGGTAGGATACTTTGGAGAGAAGATCGAATATTGCAGATGACCACTTTATTTGTCGGAATCCTATGAATTCTATGGATTGGGGGGGTGCGCCTGTAGTTCTTATGTCTTTATTAATCTAAGATCAACAGTGATGTCCAGATATTGGTTTGATCTGTTCCATAATTAATATATATATATATATATATATATTCCACCTTTTAACTTGTTTATTCTAGTCCTGGTTCAAGTGGAGGTCACAGTGGATTAATTAAATGGATTAATATTCTGGGATTTTCGACATGTTTTAAGACGATAAACATTTGACGCCACCATAAAATCATGGCAATATTATTTATGTATATACGCATAATGTTTGGTCTTGACAAATTCTTAGCATGCACTAACAAATTAATAAAGGAGAATACTATTGAGATGTCATGCAATATTTTGATTCGCTTGATAATTTAACATGGATTAATTACTTGTTATTAACATAGGTTAAATATTAATTCTCGGACTGTTATGATCGAATTGCATTCTCTCATGATATATATATATATATATATCTTTTTGAATGTTCTATATATATATATACTATTAAAAATGAAATATTCTTCCCAAAATTATATATTTAATTATCATGAGGTGAATTGAAGATATACAGACTGACTTCTTAGGTACGTACTACATGTATATGCAATTAAGGGCAAAAAAGTACCTGTGAAGTAAAAATGGGCTAAAAAAAGGTAATTATTTGGTGTTCCTGATGAGGTTTTAAAATAAGTTCACTGTAGTATCTCCGTTTTAATTCTTATGTTAGGATAAAAATGTCTTTACGTGAAAAACGACAGTTTTTGGCTACAAATGCCAAATATAATTCAGACCATAATCATATACATGTTGCACCCACAGACACAAAATAAAGGAATTTAACATGAGAAACACTAAAACTAGCATGAGTTTTGGGGATTCTCACTTTTCTCCTACTCCACTTAACCTTATAATTATGTACCTAAGTTCCTAAAACATAAAATTCAGAAAAAAACACATACATATGTGCATATTGTAAAAAGGGGTAAAGCAAAGATACTGAGACAGTAGTACAGCTGTAGTGGTGAGTCTGAATTGAAGGACAACCATCTAATGTTAGTAGCACTTTTTTACTTTGTGTTGAGCTTTCTGATCATGCAGACTGCAGGGTGCTATTCCCTCTTCGACCTGGGACATTAAGTCCACCAAATTCTCTGCCTTTCCCTTCCCACTATATTTCTGAATCAGGGGTTGTCCTCTCTCACCTTTCAAGATTCCATTCCACTCCATGCTTTTTTGTTATGCAAAACTGCTACTCAGATGATTGTCCGTAAGATGATCAATGGGCTATCTATCTATCTATCTCTATATCTATATATTAGTGCTTGTTTGTTTGTTTATGGCCGGCCAGACAGTCTTTAATATTCCTACACTCCAAACTTAAACTTAGTCTGTAAGATATATGTTTTAGATCTTCCGATGTCACATGATTGTCGATTGCATTTATTCATTATCAAAGTTATACATAGATTACAAGGAGTAGTTTAATGTTTTGTCTCATGATCACATGACTTGCACCTTCCTAGTACCATCACTGTGTTGTTCAATTTCATACTCTTAAATTGCCCCGAAAAACATATGGGACATCATGACGTGCTGGGTTGCTATTTTTTGGTTTAATAAAAATGTTTTTTTTGCACAATAGGGAAATATTTAATTTCATCAAGAGAATGTGTGAGAGCAAGATATGAAGGACTTGGGCCGATCTAGTGTGGATTGGGCTGAAATTAACCAAGTGGGCTCAACCCCACATGTAGCCTATCCCCCACACAAATAAACTGGACTTCTGTCCCAAAATTTCGAGACAAAGGCAAAATTAACGTAAGGCTGGTTACCCAACATCAGATTTAGGTTTGGGCGATGTAGATATTGTCCTTACAAAACAAAGATACGTGAAGAAATATATGTCGTGAGTTGGACCCAAAGATCAACTCTTGCAAAATACTAGGAACGGTTGACTACTGAGTTAATCTTGTTTCCTTTATTACACCCCCCATAGAGCTGCATGCCAACTACTAAAGAGATCTCCAGAATACACCTATGCCTAATGCCCTGACTCATCTACTATCGCCAACAACTAAAACGCAACCATATTAGAATTAATACACAATTCATGATCTACGTTTGACCCCATCAAGCCACGGAGTTGATAAAGATCCAAACTTAAATGTGCAGGAATAGTCTGTTTTAACCATCTGGCCAAAACAATAGGTGGTGCTAATGAGTTAAGGATAGCTGCATGGGAAAAGAGATGGTAATATATGGAGTTATGTATGATAGATGTTAAGAATGTGGATATATATATATATATATATATATGTGCGCGCGCGTGCAAAATGTTGATTACGCTATAAGTAAGTCCTTCTTTCAAGTGATCCAATACATGTATTGAAAATTTTAGTCCAAATTTGATTTGGTTGAATTTCTGAACCAATCATATGATAAGTGCAAAATACTTGTCATATAATTAGTGTATAATTTAAGAAAATTGAATTTGGGCAAAATTTTTCTACATATATTTGAGAAAAAAAAAAAAAAAAGAAGAAGAAGAAGAAGCAGCAGCAAAGAAGGAAAGGAGAATGTTTAGAATTCAGAATGATGCAACCCCAAACAGATATTAATTCTCAAGGGAAGAAGACATTAGACCACATGGCTGCTGCATGATTACTCCCATCATTAAACTGCATAATTATCTCATCCCCAGCGCCATGCGCAAACGAACCCCCCACCCCCTGCTCATTATCACTCGGATTGATATTCCCCATCCACTCATCCGTAAACCACTGCTGCTGCAGCGCCGCCCTCTGCATCGACCCATCCACCACTGCCGCCGGCTTCTCCTCCACCCCATCCCTTTCCCCCGCCGCCTTCTTCAGCCCCTCAATCCTCTTATAGATCTCCTTCAAGTTCTGATCAACCAACCAACCCATATCATTTAGCTCCGCCACGCCCAGCCCCTGCAGCTCTTTTCCAGTCAAGCACTGGTACATGAGATGAGTGATCTCCTTTTCCCGGTTGTCCTTGTGGAGCTTCTTCAGCTGGTCCGCCGCCTTGGTGATGCGATGGCGGATGAACGATTCTTGGTTCACCATCTTCTTGCTCTGCTCCATCTCCGGCATGCGTTTGAACTGCGCCAGCACGCGGTGGGCGCCTCGGCCGTCGGGCCAGACCTCCGGGTGGGAGTCGTAGGGGCTGTAGACGATGGCGCAGGAGTCGATCCCACAAAGGGTGCTCAGCTCGCTCACCTTCTTCATAAGCCCCTTCTTGCGCTTCTTGAAAGTCGCTTTTCGAGCGGAGTCGTTTGTGATGAATGCCATCTTCACTTTCTTCCTCGTCATTCTTGTCAATGTCAAGCGGCTGAGATGATTAAGGTATGGAATGTTGAGGATATGGTAATGGTATAATTTGTGTGGTATTTATAAGGGGTTAAGGGATTGTTTGGAGTTAATAAGGAAGATCTGGGAGTAATGGTTTTTGAGGTTTTGGTAAGAATGTTTTAATGTTTGATATCATCTCAAATATTCCTTGAAGATATGTGCAGCTGAATTAATGTCTGTAATTATGTTTTAGTCTGAATATCATATCATGTGTGTAATTCAATTGCACTACTCTCTCAATTCATCATTTATTTATTTATTTTTAGGAGCGCGTCATTTTATATGAATTTATTATGAACAATGAATTACTTATGCAATGCTAGTCTTATGTGATGTCCTACTTAATTGTGCCAGTGTGGGTTCGACTAATTTTAAATTGAGTTAAATTTAAAATATTTTAATTTATCAAATATAGATTGAGCTGAGTTAAAGAAGTATTTACAATAATTTTTAAAATATTTGAGAGCACTGTTTCTGTTTCTAAACTTAACAAAAGCTATAAAAAGACATATTTTGAGGTTGCTTTTCGTAAATAATTTTGTTTGATTATGATTATCTAAATTCAAATTTACCCTTTTTCAATTTTGTATATTTTTGGAGTTGATATTGGGATCAAATCATTTTAATGATTTAAGACTATTAAAATTTTATAGCTTCACAATTATTTGATGTTATTCTTATATTATTGGAAAATATGAATTAAATTATTGTGATTAATTAACGAGAATGTTAACTTTGTTTGCACACTGAATATTCTGTACCATGGATTAAGGTTTCTTAAATTGATTAATTAAATTAAAAAAAGATTATTATGACATTACAACTTTTATTTCTATGTATAAATAATAATAGTTCAAATATTTCAATTCTAGTCATTCACCAGGCGACTGGTGAGTCTTTCTGTCGCCCAAAGATTTGAGTTTCCCCTTTTTCCTATTGTTCTTCCCCCCTTCATTGATTCTTTTTCCACTTAACACTCAAATTTGCAGGTGTAGGAAGTAAAGAAATTGAATCCCTCCGTCGAGCTCGTCAGGAGACCTGATTTTCAATTGTGGAAATTAGAGGAAAAACAGAGTCTGTGTGTGTGAATTTTGGGTATTCTGAGGTCATTGCCAATCTGAGTTCATCACCTTTTTCTATCAATTCTGAGGTGTGTCTCTCGCTATTTTACGTTTATTTCGTGTATTTGGTGCGGCATATTATGTACGCGAATCAGTGCAGCTCTATGAATGAGAATGAGTGGTTGGCTTTGTAATTGGAGTAGGTTAGAGTCTTTTGTTGGTAAATAGAATGTTGATATGCATAAGCACCAGCATTGTGAATTTTGAATTCCAGGGGTAAAGGGCTGAAATTGCTCCAAGTACTGTGGTGTAAAAGAAAATGCTTAGTTGCTGGGGATTTGTCTTTTTTTTTTTTTTTTGTTGCTTTTTTCCTGATTATAATGTTCATGTATTCATTGGAATAACGTCAATATAGTTCCTGGTACAGAAGAGATCTGTCAGTCGTCCGTCTCAACTGCACCTTTATTCATCATCAATCATTAATAACTTTGTTCGACTGTTTCAGCTGTTACCGCATTTTGCAATTTGTCACAGTCGCCAACTCTCACTCGTCAAGAAGAGCTCAACCCCGCACCTCTGTGAATGGCCGACTCTGCTAAGTCTACGCAAGTATCCAACTCTACTGCTTCAGGTATTCCTCCTCCGTCTCCACCCGACCCTCTCAATTACCCACTAAAAAGTATTACAAAAGTGACGCTTATCTGTTCTTTTGTCACTAGCGGTCTTGGAGGCACGAATATTATAATGGGTTTCAAAGCTTTTGATGAAATCAAGTATTAGGTGGAAGACATACTGGACTGAGTATGGAGATGTTTGATGAAATGTCTGAGAAAAATTGGTTCATGAGAATTGGAGATTTTCTGCTCTTTTTGCAAAATGGACCGATGGTTTCTTATTTTCCTTCATAATTTCTCTTGATTTCTGTTTCTTGTTTTTGGGTGTTGAGATTTTTTGGTTTTTCTCCCTGAAACTTGGTAAATTGTTGGTTACTTAATCATGATATTTAATTATTTGTCATAATTCAAATTTCTTGCTAAAATACGCAAATAGTTTGCTAGATGAATAATTTGTTTTATTTTCCTTGCTGTAGTTTTTGAATAAATTGTTCGCTTTTCTTGCCATAATTCTGGTTATAATTGCTGTTTTTTCTTAAAAAAAACTTTTTGGTTAACCAATTAAAAACCTAATCTTAAACATGTTGATTGTGCTGAAAACACTAATGTCTGCAAATATGCGCCGTGTTTTGTAAAAGGGCGCCATACACCATATGCTATAGCTTTTCAGCACCTTTGTGCGCTTTAGACTTTAGGGCAATCAAAATGTAGTTAGAGAGGGAACTCTTTTGGTTCATTGTAGTTATTGATGGATTTACTGGACTACTTATATACACATGTGACGTCATCTTGCAGGGCACAAGAAAATGAAAGTCAAGATTCTACGTATCCTTGATTCATAAATTTATACATGCAATTTTCCCTGCATTTTATCCACCACTTTAGTATATTCAGTTAAACAAATTATAAGTTTGTGTTTCTGCATATGTCAAATCATGTATAGGACTATCTAATCATTAGTGATATGATTTGACTGCCTTAATTATCTTTTCATTACTTTTGATATATGACTTTTAACATCTACCAATTTTCCTAAATGGTGAAACTCGTGGACTTTGATATAAGTAATTGAGTAAACGGGTTATGTTGTTGCATATTTTTCTCATTTATTCAAATGGATTCATTTGTAACTTTTTTTTTTTTTTTGAATGACATCATAAGTAATTAAGTTGGTGCCCTTGATATGTTGGCCAAGAATGAAGGAAAAAGACATCAAATCTCTTTATATTAGTATTTATAGGTTGACACCCATCATAAGAAAAGTATTTATAGGTCAAGCATTTTCCAGGGAAATGGCTACTGGTCAGTGACAAATTTCTGGTTGTTTCTTTGTTTTGACTTAAATAGAGCACTGCCTTATGTTATAATTTTTATTTACTAGGACCAAGGGATTTCTCAATTTGAAAATTCTATTTTAACATTCTAGAATGATAGCTTGCTACCTGGAATATAGAAAGTCGTTTCAATTAAATCATTTGTCATTTTTTAGCATTTCAGTTTTTCTATATTGTCTTTAAGTGAGCACATATCTGTTTTACTTATTGTAGCAGGCAGCAGCTACATGAAAACAAGCTTGTTTAGATCTTGTCTAAGAAACAGGTTTTCCTTGACCCAATCATCTGTACTTTCCACGGCGCTTGATGGATAGAGTACGCACTACACACCAAATAACCTCTTTACATTGCCAGTTTTCAAATTTTCAAATTTAGTTTTGAAGCTGAAAAGTTTTCTTTTGTAACTTTCAGGTGGCATGCTGTTGCTTCTTGGACATGGGATGCCCAAGATGAAACTTGTGGTATTTGTAGGATGGCTTTTGATGGTTGTTGCCCTGATTGTAAGCTCCCTGGAGATGATTGCCCTCTGAGTAAGCACAGGATCTTTTGTGCATTTTATGTTCTTTTCTTTTTCTGGAACTGTGCTGAGAGAGGATTCATTTGACATTAGAAGTTCACTCATGTGCATGGTACTTACTGTATGATCTTATTTCCCCACGAGTCTTAGAATGTTAAACCATGTCCCAGAAGCATGTAATTTGCCCAAAACTCCTATTTGTAAAAAGCTTGGAATTGGTAGTTTTTTATCTTCATTCGCTCATAATCATTAGGAAATTCCCCTATAAATGCTTAGTAATGGCAAATTTTTCGCACGCATTTGGTGTAGAACACTCTAGGTTTGAAGTAACTTGTGGCTCAGTTCATTAATATATGAAGTTCTAGCACAGATAAACTCACCGAGTTAAGATGAATATGGTGTCAAACCCTTTGGTCTAATGCAATATTTGCTTGGGACGTTAGCGCTCACTTTTTGTACGAAGAGTTCTCTTGCAATAGCCGCTAATATTTCATCATAATTCATCATCTTTTTATTTGAATTTCATTTTGCAGTCTGGGGTTCTTGCAACCATGCTTTCCATCTCCACTGCATCTTGAAATGGGTAAATTCACAAACTCCTCAAGCACATTGTCCGATGTGCCGTAGGGAGTGGCAGTTCAAAGGATAACTGGTTCTTGCTCATGGCATATGGCCGTGGCCGTCGACTTTATTGCTAGTGTTCCTGGCATATACTTGCTTGTGCAGTCATGTGTAAGGTCTTCCTATCCACAGTTTACATAAGCTTTACACTCACTCACACTTGTATTTCCTATCCACTTTAAGGTGCCGCTGAAACGGGATGATTTCATTCTTTTTTTTCAGTATTCACAAATTTGATGACGAGAATTGTACCCACATAGATGAGTGCCGACAAGTTTTTAGGTAGTGCAATAATTCAGCAAATGACACATCACATGACCAGTTCGCCCTATTACTTTGCTGCCAAACCACTCCACTTCTCAAATAACAATCCAAATGTGTTGCACTGATACGTATCTACTACCGTAAATTTATTTCTCATTATTAATGTTTTGTGGTTGCTGATCATGATTATTAACCTACTATTATAATCATTAAATCAGTATATATTTATTAACATAAGAATATATAATAGTGGATTATATTTCTAAATTATGAACGTGGGCCATATTCGTCTGATATTGAAATAAGTATCAAAGATTGATACGCATCCGCATTCAATATTCAAATTCAGGTGTTTCTTTACAGATGGAGCAATTCCAAAAAGTTCGGTATGCCAAGATGTAGCCCCCATAATTAAAGTGTCGGGGTTCCAATCCCACCAATACATAAATTTGTGAATATTGATATACTTTAATAATAATTATTGAATAATTATATATATTTAATATTGATAATTAACGTATATTGATGATTAAAATTTATAATATAATTGTAATCGATATATCAAAGAAAAAAAATTATTAGTGATAGTCGAATATCACACGTTAAATAATTAGCTCTACGGGCATAATAAATACCTTATTATTTTAGTAATTCATTCTTGAAATTAAACACTAGCAATAAAGTCGTCTATGAAATCTGAACCAAAAAAAGCAATGAATACATCACACCATATATCCTGCTTTACGACAAATATTTAAACAGAAAGTTAAAAAAAGGACATCATAATTACAGTACACTAATAAAACTTAACAGTCGAAATGGGGCGACAGCTAATTAAAAGATAGATAAATTAATCACATAATCACACATAAAATAAAATAAAATGAGAATAATAATAGGTCAAAGCAAAATAGAAAGAAGAAAGGGTCATGCAGCCTAACACCAAACCAAATCAATCACCACTCTCCATCTAAAAAGCACAAATATACTTTATGCCCCCTTCAATCTTCATTATTTGCATATTTCACCTGTCAAATACATATATATAAAAAGAAATTAGTAAACAAAATAACTGATTTCAAATATCTCCAAGAAACTTCTATTATTTTTTTTTCAAAAAAAAAAAAACTTATGTATTTTTATGAATCATAATTCTTAGAAGAATTGTAAGTTAAAAGTTTTGGATGACAAAATTTAAGAACAATATATTATTATTCAATAAGCATAAACTCGCACTTATGGAATTTTAGACTAGAAAAAGAAAGAAATTATGTAATCATGATAAATATTAGTAGTTGTATTGGTGTCACATCATTTATTTTAAGTAAGTTTATAAAGTGGGTATCAGAAATTGATGTTGCACAGTGTGCATATATTAAATGGAATTAAAAATACAATAGAATTTAAAATTTCAAAATCGATGTTTGGAGAAAGAGGTCCAGATTGGTGCTTTAATTTGAATGATGGTTTCATTTTAAATAGGAATGATTATATTTACGCTCCATACTTATTGTCTTTTTACACAGATTGTTCTCCACTTTTGAAATATTATAAAAATTATCTTTTAGTTCTAAAGAGTGTCAGGGATGGTTTCTATAATTTTTTAAAAGATAAAATTGATTTGTGTAAAAAGGCTACAGGCAAGAGGATGTAAATGTAATTATACTCTTTTGACGATATGGGTAAATTTCATTTCATCACCATCCTATAAAATTAAGTCTAATTACACAAGTATATTTGATATTTTATAAAATTACAAATACATTTACATAGTTGTAAAATTATACAAGTATACACACGAGAGCATAAAGGATATATTTATAATTTTGATTGGGAAAAGAATATTCGCATAATTAAATTTAATCTTAAGAAATGTGGGAGCTAATTTATCAAGTGATTAAGTATGGATAGAAGAGTAATTAACAAAAAGCAAAGAGAAGAGAAAAAGTAATTAATAATAATAATTACCAAGAGAAATAGGGGAAGGAGGAAGAGAGAGGATGGATCAGTCCTTGGTGATGGCGTAGATGGCATAGATAATTCCAGGTATGTAACCAAAGATTGTCAACAGCAAACATATCCAGAATTCAACCTGTGTAACACTCAACTTATTACAAATTCATTTCAACCCCCAACAAAATTCTTGTAATAAAAAGGACAACGCAACTCCCTCAACTTTTTAACTTTTTGTTTGATAGAACCCTAAAAATAATTCAATATTTCC